>NW_027590568.1:0-253092 GCF_964213995.1 Mustelus asterias
TCAGATATCAGAGGGACGTTTTTTACACAGAGGGTGGTGGGGGCCTGGAATGCGCTGCCAAGTAGGGTGGTGGAGGCAGACACGCTGACATCGTTTAAGACTTACCTGGATAGTCACATGAGCAGCCTGGGAATGGAGGGATACAAATGATTGGTCTAGTTGGACCAAGGAGCGGCACAGGCTTGGAGGGCCGAAGGGCCTGTTTCCTGTGCTGTACTGTTCTTTGTTCTTTGTTCTATTCAAGGCTATGGGCCAATGCTGGAAATTTAGAGTAGTTTTGACAGTGCAGACTCGATGGGCCGAAGGGCCTCTTCTTATGATTCTATTGATTGGAGCGGTTGGGACTGTTTGCCTTGGAGAGAAGAAGGCAAAGAGGAGATCCGATCGAGATGTTCAAAATCCTGAGCGGGCTGGACAGAGTCGATCGGGAGAAACTGTTCCCCCTCATAAAAGGATCGAGAACGAGAGGGCACAGATTTAAAGTGATTTACAAAAAAAGTAAATGTGATTTGAGAAAAACCTTTTTCACCCAGCGAGTGGTCGGGGTCCGGAATGCGCTGCCTGGGAGTGTGGTGGAGGCAGCTTCAATCGAGGCTTTCAAGGGGGGCATGAGATGATTATTTGAATAGAAACAATGTGCATGGAGACGGGGAAAAGGCAGCAGAATGGCACTAAGCCATAATGCACATTTAGAGAGCTGGTGCTGACACGATGGGCTGAATGGCCTCCTCTGCACCGTAACAATTTGGTGATTCGTTAAAGCGATACATATGGTGGGATTTTCCTGCCAGCGGGATCTTCCATTCCCACCGAGGGTGCACCCCCGCCATGGAGAAGCCTGTGGAATCATTGGCAAATCCCATTGAGAGAAGATTCTGCCACCGACCAATGGCAGGCTGCCTCCTCTCCCCGAAAGACATGCTGCGGATGGTGGGGGGAGGAGTGGGGGGAGAGGGGGAGGGCGGTGCCAGATATCCTATCCAATATTTCATATAGAAAACGGAATCTGGAGCCTGGAATAACAGGAATGTTGAAAACTATTGCAAACTCCTGCTCAAGAACCCAGCCCTTGTTTCCAATCACCCCCACCCCTCTCCCCACTGTGCACCATTTCCCAATCCCCCTCCCACCCGATTGTTCCTTACCCCTCACCCAACCGTGCACCTCTCTCTCAATCCCCACCTTTCCGCCTCCTTCCCTCTGCCCCCACCCAGCCCAGGATCTCCTCTGGACTGCCGGCTGCCCCGCAGACCAGCCTCAGGTGAACGGGGCCCAGTGTGGGGTGTGCCAGCGTCCAACACAGCACCCCCCGGTTCACTGGGACAGGGTCTTTCTGAAGCCTCTATATTAAAGTCTCCACCCACCTCTCACCCAGAATGTTGTGCTGGGAGCTGAGGGGAGTGAAAGTGGGAATCAAATCCAGGAAAAGGAGAGAGTGAGGCCTCCAAGCTGGGCCATTCTTGGTGTCTCCTGGACAGTGGGCTACACTAGGTTTGGACTGGGGGGTGAGGGCAGGAGGCTACACTAGGTTTGGCCTGGGGGGTGAGGGCAGGAGGCTACACTAGGTTTGGCCTGGGGGGTGAGGGCAGGGGCTACACTAGGTTTGGCCTGGGGGGTGAGGGCAGGGGCTACACTAGGTTTGGCCTGGGGGGTGAGGGCAGGAGGCTACACTAGGTTTGGCCTGGGGGGTGAGGGCAGGGGGTTTCACACCATCGGGAATGAGGAGATGTCACAATCTGGGCAGCGAATGGGAGCCACTCCAAAATCTCCTCGTCGCTGTAGTTGGGCTGTGCAGCTGAATTCATTAATTTCCCGGTTACAAATGGTTCCTGTGGAATTAGATGGGAGCTGACACATGGGATGAGGCCGGGAATGCAGATGTGCTGCTTCCTCTCTGCTGCTTGTTACGCACCCGCCTCAAGCCCTTCCCTTTATTGCTGCTGTTGACTTGCTATCAATAAAAATGCTGCAATAACTTTACTTTAACCCTTCATATTTTTCTGCTCTCAAAGTTTGCAGCTGGTTCATTTGTGTGACTATTTTAATGTGTTAGATAAACATTCAGCCAAACTGGTCCTTACTGGGTTATTTATGCTGCACACCTCCCCCCCTCTCCCCCCCCCCGCCACCCGCACCGCTCAGCCCAGTCTATCAACCTATCCTTCTCTTCCTTTCTCTCTCACGCTTATCTATGTGAGAGGTCTTGTGGTGCAGTGGGTTAGTGTCCCTGCCTCTGAGCCAGAAGCTCTGGGTTCGAGTCCCACCTCAGGACAGGGCGGCACGGTAGCACAGTGGTTAGCACTGCTGCTTCACAGCTCCAGGGACCTGGGTTCGATTCCAGGCTCGGGTCACTGTCTGTGTGGAGTTTGCACATTCTCCTCGTGTCTGCGTGGGTTTCCTCCGGATGCTCCGTTTTCCTCCCACAGTCCAAAGATGTGCGGGTTAGGTTGATTGGCCATGCTAAAATTGCCCTTAGTGTCCTGGGATGCGTAGGTTAGAGGGATTAATGGATAAATATTTAGGGATATGGGGATAGAGCCTGGATGGGATTGTGGTCGGTGCAGACTCGATGGGCCGAATGGTCTCTCTCTGTGCTGTAGGGTTGCTAAGTTTGTTTCTAAGTTTCTAAGGACTTGATGTCCATTGGAAGATGCGTTCATGACATGGCCAAACAGGGTTGAGTGTCAACCTACAAACCCTTCCAAACACACACCAATGGCAGAGATTCTGAGTCAGACCTGATGGAAAGAATGTTGGAGCCTCTACCATCACACATGAAATAGAAACAGGAGTTGGCCACCAGTCCCTTCATGCCTGCCCCGCCATGCAGTACCAGCATGGCTGATCTATGTCGGCCTCAGCTCCTTTTCTGTGCCACTTCCCCATTGCCCTCTATCCCTCAATCTATCAAATATTTATCCACCTCCATTTTAAATACTTCTAATGATCCAACCTCCAGCACCCTTTGGGGCAGAGAATTCCAGAGATTCACTACCCTCTGCAAGAAGAAATTTTTACGCACCTCAGTTTGAAATGACCGGCCCTTTATCTTGTCGCCATGTCCCCCGTGTTCAAGACTCTCCCACTCGTGAAACCATTTACCCTGTAAAGCCACCTTGGGATCTTATGTGTTTGAATAAGGTCGTGCATGCAAATTCACTGAGGGGAGAGTGAGGGAGACCAACTCAAAACTCACTCAGCCAGAAACAATGGCTGAATTTGTCCTTTGTGAACTCAGGGAGGCCCTTACTCTCCATGTTAGAATCTGTTCACTCAGCAGGGGGTGAACCAGTGGCTCTGCTCTGTCCGGGGTTTGTGTGGGGGAACTGAGAATAACGTCCTAGCCCATTGCCCCCGCCCCCCAACCCCCCACCCCCCGACCCTCCCCAAATTGATCTTTGACTGGTTTGATGCGGTCTTCTGAAGCCGGTGTGAATGGGCCAGAAAGCTGCGATTGCTTCACTCACATGGTACTCAGTGTCTTGTTTTCCTCCACAGATCACCCTCACTTGAATAACGCAGCCGTTACCTCACCAAATATCTCGCAGATGGGACCATCTCACCCACACAACATCTTACAGCGGATGGCCTCCGCTCCGCTCCTCCCCAGGGTCAGGACTACAGTAAATATGCCACCCTCAAGGCGGTGGGTAAGTAGAGATTGAGAAACACCATCTGCCAACCCCACAATAATCCGCCTAATTTCCCTCAGGCTATGGATCTCTCAGGAGCCAGGACCCCCACTCCCCGAACAGGTGCTCAGGGCTGGGAAATCCCCTGGATCACCACACTCATCGCAGCTCCAGGGGAAGGGTGGAGGGCGGGGGGGAGGGGGGGGGGGGGCGTGGAGAATGGACTCAGCAACCCCACTCCCCCCTCTACTGGACACAGACTGGAGGTGGCTACCGGGGCAAATGGGTGGTGAGGTGGGCTATTTTAAAGGCCCATTTTGGCTTTTGGCTCTTTGGAGATTTATTCCAGTCGCTTTGTTAAATATTAGGCCCTCAAGGCCTCACCTCCCCAACTACTCCCCATGCCTGTATATGCCAGCCCATGCCACTCACTCCCATGGCCCCTTATATCCCCCATGCCAACTTCATGCCAACCCATGACCCTACCTACCACACTGTACCCTCACTCCTTCCAGGCCAACTCACCCAGTATCCAAAGCAGGCAAACCTCAGGAGCCATGCTGATATGAAATAAAATAAAGTTCTAAATATCTACTAGACTTCACTGTGATAATGATAGGTTGTGGAAGCAATCAAGCAGTAATAGTTCCATAATGATCGCATTTAGGGTTACATTATCAAACAGCTATTGAAACTGCAAGCATCCCTCACACAGTTTAGACTGTATATTTTTTCAGCTTTAAAAGGGCAGGGGATTTAAATAACTTGACAACTCCATCAACTTTATCCACTCCTTACGAGCATTTACATGTACCCTAAAAGATTCTGACTCTCACACTGTGGGATAAGACCCACATTCCAGTGAAAATGGGGTCTGTTTGAACTCAGTGTGGAGTTCGAATGGTCCTCCTAAGTTTAGGTTTCCCCATGTGTGAATCATATCCTGCCTCCGTTCCCAATGAAAACAAGACCTGTTGGAAATGGGGGGCGGGATGTGCAGATCCAGGTCCCCAGCACCAATACAGACACATGGTGGAGTCTCCATGGAAACCTGGCCATGGTGGACCACAGTAAACTGACAACTGCCATCTCAGGGTGGTCCCGGGCAGATCACCCCACACCTCAGGTCACCTGACCTGTTCCCTTAAAGGGGCCACGCACCAACATACATAACAAATTAGTTTCAGTCAACCTCTGAGAACATTCAGGAGGAGCTAAGTGCACATGTATGAGGATGAATAAATGTACATGTAGGGGTATCTAAGTGTACATATATGTGTCTTTCTAAGTGTACATATATGAGTGTGCTTAAATGTATATGTGTGAGCATGTCTAAGTATACATATATGAATGTGTATGTCCAAGAGTACATATGTCAATGTCTGTCTGAGTGCACCATAAGAAATAGGAACTGTAGGAAGCCGTTCAGCCCCTCGAGCCTGTTACTCCATTGAATAGAATCATAGCTGATCCGACATTCCTCACGTCCACTTTCCTGCTCTTTCCCCATTACCCTTGATTCCCTTACTGATCAAAAATCTATCTCAGCCTTAAACATACACAAGGACTCTGCCCCCCACAGCTCTCTGTGGCAAGGAGTTCCAAAGACTCACAACCCTCTGAGAGAAGAAATTCCTCCTCATCTCAGTCTTAAATTGGGGCTCCTTTATTCTCAGACTGTTCCCTCTGGTCCCAGACTCTCCCATCAGGGGAAACACCCCCTCAGCATTTACCCTGTCAAAGCCCCATTCGAATCCTCTAGGTTTCAATGAGATCACCTCTCATTCTTCTAAATTCCAATGGGTCGAGTCCCAACCTGTTTAACCTTTCCTCATAAGACAATCCCTCCATACCGGGATCATCCCAGTGAACCTTCTCTGAATGGCCTCCAATGGAATAATGTCTTTCCTTAAATAAGGGAACTAAAGCTGCTCCCAGTGCTCCAGATGTGGTCCCACCAGTACCTTGTACAGCTGCAGCAAGACTTCCCGACTCTTATAGCCTAATCCTGCTATCTCCCCATAACCTTTGATCCCATTCGCCCCAAGTGTTATATCCAGCCGCCTCTTGAATACATTAAATGTTTTGGCATCAACTACTTCCTGTGGTAATGAATTCCACAGGCTCACCACTCTTTGGGTGAAGAAATGTCTCCTCATCTCCATCCTAAATGGTCTACCCTGAATCCTCAGATTGTGACTCCTGGTTCTGGGCTACCCCACCATCAGGAACATCCTCCCTGCATCTACCCTGCCTAGTCCTGTTAGAATTTTAAAAGCCTCTATGAGATTCCCCCCTCATTCATCTGAACTCCAGCAAAAACAATCCTAATCTTGTTAATCTCCCCTCATACATCAGTCCCGCTATCCCCGGAATCAGCCTGGTAAACCTTCGCTGCATTCCCTCGAGAGCAAGAACATCCTTCCTCAGAAAGGAGACCAAAACTGCACACAATACTCTAGGTGTGGCCTCACCAAGGCCCTGTATAATTGTAACAACACATCCCTGCTCCTGTACTCGAAACCTCTCGCAATGAAGGCCAACATACCATTTGCCTTCTTTACCGCCTGCTGCACCTGCATGCTTACCTTCAGCGACTGGTGCACAAGGACACCCAGGTCCCGCTGCACACTCCCCTCTCCCAATTTACAGCCATTCAGGTAGTAATCTGCCTTCTTGTTTTTGCTTCCAAAGTGAATAACCTCACATTTATCCAAATTATACTGCATCTGCCATTGATTTGTCCACTCACCCAACCTGTCCAGATCATTCTGAAGGATCTCTGCATCCTCGTCACAGTTCACCCTCCCACCCAACTTGGTATCATCTGCAAACTTTGAGATGTTACATTTTGTTCCCTCATCCAAATCATTAATATATATTGTGAATATCTGGGGTCCCAGCACCGATCCCTGTGGCACCCCACTAGTTACTGCCTGCCAATTTGAAAAGCAACCATTAATTCCTACTCTTTATTTCCTCTCTGCCAACCAGTTTTCTATCCATCTCAGTACACTTCCCCCAATCCCATGTGCTATCGTACCTGCTCCCACCACCTCCCCAGGCAGCGCGTTCCAGACATTCACCACCCTCTATGTAAAAGACTTGCCTCGCACATCTCCTCTAAACTTTCCCCACACACCTTAAACCCATGTCCCCTAGTACTTGACTTTTCTACCCTAGGAAAGAGATTTGACTATCCACTCTGTCCATGCCACTCATAATCTTATAAGCCTCTATCAGGTCACCCCTCAACCTCCGTCATTCCAGTGAGAGCAGACCGAGTTCATCCAATGCTAGACAGAACCAGATCATTCGCAACCTGTGTCACATCTGACCCCAAGGTAAAGTTCTAACCTCGGATTTACCCCATCACTAAAACCATCTATTTCCACCTCTGTACCGTCACCTGACTTCAACCCATCTCAGCTCATCTGCTGCTGAAGACCTCCCTCATCCATGCCTACATTCCCTCTCCCGGGCCTGACCATCCCAGCACACACCTGTCTGGGTCAGCCATATTCTATCCTTTATAAACCTGAGCTCATCCAAAACCCTGCTCCCTGTATCCTTCCTCACACTAAGTCCCATTGCTCCTTACCCCCTGCGCTCGCTGACACACACTGGCTCCCAGTCAAGATACGTCTTGATCTTAAAAAATTCTCATTCTTGTTTTCAAATCCCTCCATGGCCTCGCCCATCCCTTTACCTGTCACCTCCTCCTGTCCCACAACCCTCTGAGGTATCCGTGCTCCTCGGATTCTGGCCTCTTATACATTCCTAATCGTGATCGCTCTCCCATTGGCGACCGTGAGCCCTGGAATTTCCTTGCTATACCTCTCTGTCTCACTTCCCTCCTCTGACTCACTTTCCTGATAAGGCCTGGTGCGGTTCTGAAACTAGTTTTTGCTTCATAATGCTTTTGTGAATCGCCTTGGGGCCTCTCATTGTGTTAAAGGTGCTATACACATTCAAGTTGTTGTTATAGGGTTTCAGAGGCAATGGCATTGTTTGATTCTGAGTTGTTCTGATTGAGGCTAGATATAACATTACAGAGGTGCAAAACCCGATGGTTTTTAGGTTGACTGACGATAACTTGCGCTTTCTGGGGTGAGAGTCAATTCTAATTTCTGACATCACAATGAGTGATTAGGAGGAAGCAGCAACTGAAACTCAGGGGCATGTCGCAGTGTCGCCAGCCGACCCCTCGAGAGACGTTCCCTGCTGGGTTGCCATTGCGCTTGGGGGCATTCCTGGAGGATTCGTCACATGACTTCCTTCCTCCACTCAGTCAGCCATTTCTCACTGAGCCTCCCCAAGTCATTTGGAGAATTTAAAAAAATCATTACCCCATACTTTTATGAGTGTGTCTGACAAAGTGCACATGTATGAGTGTGTCTGAGTGAACATGTAGGAATGTGTCTGTCCATGCGGACACATATGTGTGTCTGTCTAAATGTTCATGCATAAGTATGTCTGATAAAGTGAACATGTAGGAATGTGTCTGTCCAAGTGAACATGTGTGTGTGTCCGTCTAAATGTTCATGCATGAGTGAGCATGAATAAATGTACATGCAGGAATATCTAAGTGTACATATATGTGTCTTTCTAAGTGTACATATATGAGTGTGCTTAAATGTATATGTGTGAGCATGTCTAAGTATACATATATGAATGTGTATGTCCAAGAGTACATATGTCAATGTCTGTCTGAGTGCACCATAAGAAATAGGAACTGTAGGAGGCCGTTCAGCCCCTCGAGCCTGTTACTCCATTGAATAGAATCATAGCTGATTCGACATTCCTCACGTCCACTTTCCTGCTCTTTCCCCATTACCCTTGATTCCCTTACTGATCAAAAATCTATCTCAGCCTTAAACATACACAAGGACTCTGCCCCCCACAGCTCTCTGTGGCAAGGAGTTCCAAAGACTGACAACTCTCTGAGAGAAGAAATTCCTCCTCATCTCAGTCTTAAATTGGGGCCCCTTTATTCTCAGACTGTTCCCTCTGGTCCCAGACTCTCCCATCAGGGGAAACACCCCCTCAGCATTTACCCTGTCAAAGCCCCATTCGAATCCTCTAGGTTTCAATGAGATCACCTCTCATTCTTCTAAATTCCAATGGGTCGAGTCCCAACCTGTTTAACCTTTCCTCATAAGACAATCCCTCCATACCGGGATCATCCCAGTGAACCTTCTCTGAACGGCCTCCAATGGAATAATATCTTTCCTTAAATAAGGGAACTAAAGCTGCTCCCAGTGCTCCAGATGTGGTCTCACCAGTACTTGTACAGCTGCAGCAAGACTTCCCGACTCTTATAGCCTAATCCTGCTATCTCCCCATAACCTTTGATCCCATTCGCCCCAAGTGCTATATCCAGCCGCCTCTTGAATACATTAAATGTTTTGGCATTAACTACTTCCTGTGGTAATGAATTCCACAGGCTCACCACTCTTTGGGTGAAGAAATGTCTCCTCATCTCCGTCCTAAATGGTCTACCCTGAATCCTCAGATTGTGACTCCTGGTTCTGGACTCCCCCACCATCAGGAACATCCTCCCTGCATCTACCCTGCCTAGTCCTGTTAGAATTTTAAAAGCCTCTATGAGATTCCCCCCTCATTCATCTGAGCTCCAGCAAAAACAATCCTAATCTTGTTAATCTCTCCTCATACATCAGTCCCGCCATCCCCGGAATCAGCCTGGTAAACCTTCGCTGCATTCCCTCGAGAGCAAGAACATCCTTCCTCAGAAAGGAGACAAAACTGTACACAATACTCTAGGTGTGGCCTCACCAAGGCCCTGTATAATTGCAACAACACATCCCTGCTCCTGTACTCGAAACCTCTCGCAATGAAGGCCAACATACCATTTGCCTTCTTTACCGCCTGCTGCACCTGCATGCTTACCTTCAGCGACTGGTGCACAAGGACACCCAGGTCCCGCTGCACACTCCCCTCTCCCAATTTACAGCCATTCAGGTAGTAATCTGCCTTCTTGTTTTTGCTGCCAAAGTGAATAACCTCACATTTATCCAAATTATACTGCATCTGCCATTGATTTGTCCACTCACGCAACCTGTCCAGATCATTCTGAAGGATCTCTGCATCCTTGTCACAGTTCACCCTCCCACCCAACTTGGTATCATCTGCAAACTTTGAGATGTTACATTTTGTTCCCTCATCCAAGTAATATAAATTGTGAATAGCTGGGGTCCCAGCACTGATCCCACTAGTTACTGCCTGCCAATTTGAAAAGGACCCATTAATTCCTACTCTTTATTTCCTCTCTGCCAACCAGTTTTCTATCCATCTCAATACACTTCCCCCAATCCCATGCGCTTTAATCTTGCACGATAATCTCTTATGCGGGACTTTGTTAAATGCTTTCTGAAAGTCCAAATATTCCACATCGACTGGCTCCCCCTTGTCAACTCCACTAAGTTACATCTTCAAAGAATTCCAACAGATTTGTCAAGCATGATTTCCCCTTCATAAATCCATGCTGACTCTGTCTGATCCTGCCACTGCTTTCTAAATACTCTGCTATAAAGTCCTTGATAACGGATTTGAGAATCTTCCCCACTACCGATGTTAGGCTTTCTGGTCTATGATTCCCTGTTTTCTCCCTACCTCCCTTTTTGAATATTGGAGTGACATTCGCTACCCTCCAATCTGCAGGGACTGTTCCAGAATCTATAGAATCCTGGAAGGTGACCAGCAATGCATCCACTATTTCAAGAGCCACTTCCTTAAGTACTCTGGGATGTAGATTATCAGGCCCTGGGGCTGTATCCGCCTTCAATCCCATCAATTTTCCCAGCACCATTTCTCTACTAATATTGATCTCCCTCAGTTCTTCCCTCTCACTAAAATTTGCATTCGCCAACATTTCTGATATCTGATTTGTGTCCTCTTTTGTGAAAAGGCATGGATATCTTTCCTTTCCCCCTATCCCTTGATCGAGCTATATATATAATTTATTCTTGAAATCATTTTGGCCTCAACTGCTTTCTGTGGGAGTGAATTCCACACATTCACCACCCTCTAAGTGAAGAAATTTCACCTCACCTCAGTCCTAAAAGGTTCACCCCTTATCCTACCCCTAGTTCTGAACTCCCCCACCATTGGGAACATTCTTTCTGAATCTATTCTGTTAGAATTTTATAAGTTTCTATGAGATCCCCTCTCACTTTTCTAAACTCCACTGAATATAATCTTAACTCACTTAGATTCTTCTCACATGACAAACCTGCCATCCCAGGAATCAGCCTGGTAAACCTTTGCTGTATTCCCTCAATAGCAAGGACATCCTTCCTCAGATAAGGATACCACAACTGGCACAATACTCCAGGTGTGGCCTCACCAATGCCTTATACAATTGCAGTAAAACATCCCTATCCCTATACTCAAATCCTCTCACTATGAAGACCAACATACGATTTGCCTTCTTTACTACCTGCTGTACCTGTGTACTTACTTTCAGCGACTGATGCATGAGGGCTCCAAGGTCTCATTGAGTATCCACCTCTCTCAATTTACACCCATTCAAGTAATAATCTGTCTTCATATTATTGCTACCAAAGTGGATCCTAACCACTCACTGTGTGACCCTGTCTCCACCACACTCTCAGACAGTACATTCCAGATCCTCACCACTCGCTGTGTGAATCTGTCTCCACCACACTCTCAGACAGTACATTCCAGATCCTAACCACTCGCTGTGTGAATCTGTCTCAAACCACACTCTCAGACAGTGCATCCCAGATCCTAACCACTCGCTGTGTGAATCTGTCTCAAACCACACTCTCAGACAGTGCATCCCAGATCCTAACCACTCGCTGTGTAAATCTGTTTCCACCACACTTTCAGACAGTGCATCCCCGATCCTGACCACTCACTGCGTGAATCTGTCTCCACCGCACTCTCAGACAGTGCATTCCCGATCCTAACCACTCGCTGTGTGAATCTGTCTCCACCGCACTCTCAGACAGTGCATTCCCGATCCTAACCACTCGCTGTGTGAATCTGTTTCCACCACACTCTCAGACGGTGCATTCCCGATCCTAATTACTCACTGTGTGAATCTGTCTCCACCACACTCTCAGACAGTACATTCCAGATCCTCACCACTCGCTGTGTGAGAAAGTTTCTCCTCCTGTCTCCATCGCTTCTTGTGCCAGTATCCTCAATTCATGCTGCCTGGCCTCGATCCTTCCACCAATGGGAACAGTTTCTCCCTCTCGACTCTGTCCAGAGCCCTCCTGATTTTGAACACCTCTATTTGTCTGTATTTTCCTGCCCTCTCTGGGGAACACTAAGCTGTATGCATCTCAGGGCCCATATACGTACTAGCGCATGCACATAGATGTACACCTACACATGAGCACACAAACATATACACACAGGGACATTCACACATGCTCACACATATGAACTATTTCTCAATGTTTCCTTTCTCTTACAGCAGAAACTGCTGCAGATGAGTTTTATTCAAAGAGGTACCCGGTGATGGAGCTAGCTCAGCCAGGGACTGCATTCCCAGCATTGGCTCACTATCAGAAGGAGAGGCAGACTGGGGACACCTGTGGCTTTGTGACCTCCACACCAGGGCCGAAAACGAAAGTCAGCAAGATGAACACGCACCCTCTGTTAAACCCAGGCTACAAGGGCTGGGAGCAGTGCCAGCCAGTGGGACGAAGGCACATGCATGCCAGCAAGAGGCAATACAGCATCGAGCACCTACCAGAGATCTTCAGCCCGCCTCCTCACTACAAGCAACCCCAGCGACACCTGTCCACAAACAGCAAGACCGAGGTTACCGTGTAAACGGGCCCACATCAGGAATTAATTGTTGTAGTAAAGGCCACGACAAAAGGAACAGGAACGGGGGAGGGGGCGGGGTGCCCGGGAGCAAGAGAGCTGGTGCTCAAACTCACTGCGTACCATACAGCCCCCACCCCGCCCCACCGCCCCACCAACCCCAAGCTAACGCCAGACTGAGGGTCTGAGCATGTGTCAGATGTTGCAAACCTGGTCGGCAGTCTGTTTGCGAACCAAAGTGAACTCTCACCCTCTGGGACATGGTGAGGTTGGGCTGGAACAGTTCTGGGGAGTGGATAGGGGCGGGTGGGGGGAGACGGGGGGTTCTTTCCACAGACCCCGTGAGCCAGTGTGAAACACTGAGGACTCGGGTCCACACATAGAGTCCTGAGCTTGAGGCTGAAGCAAATAGCTGACCACTTGCTCGTAGAAAACCGGATTACTTTTCCTGATGGAGCAATTGGCTGCACCATTCTCCATCAATGCCCTTGCTGCCCTGAATGAAACTCTAACTCTGGAGGTGATGAAGGCCTAGATTAATGTCCCAGATGTCCCATGGGATACTGCTTTCTCAGAGCTCACTGAACACAGCTGGGGACAGTGTAGTCCTCAGGAATTCCCGCCCAAAATCACGTCGGTTACAAATCATCTACAAATCTAACCTTCCCTCACCCATCAACATCTTGTACAGAGTCTCAAATTGTACAAAGGCGCAATCTCCAATTATACAGAAACAGACTCTCCCCTTGTACAGAGACAGAGTCTCCCCTCATACGGAATCCATCTTTGTACAGAGACAGAGGGTTGGGTGTTAAAATTCTGCCCAGAGTCTCCCCTTGTACACAGACAGAGTCACCCCTTGTAGACAGACAGAGTCACCCCTTGTACACAGACAGAGTCACCCCTTGTAGGCAGACAGACTCACCCCTTGTACAGAGTCTGCCCTTGTAAATACACAGAATCTCCCCTTGAACAGAGAGAGTGTCTCCCCTTGTACAGTATCTTCCCTTGTACAGAATCTCCCCTTGTACACAATCACCCCATGTACAGAATCTCCCCATGTAAATACACAGAAACTCCCCTTATACAGAATCTCCCCTTGTACAGAATCTCCCCATGTAAATACACAGAGTCTCCCCTTGTACAGAGTCTCCCCTTGTACAGAGTCTCCCCTTGTACAGAATCTCCCCTTGTACACAATCTCCCCATGTACACAATCTCCCATTGAACACAGTCTCCCCTTGTAAATACACAGAGTCTCCACTTGTACAGAGTCTCCCCTTGTACAGAGTCTCCCCGTGTACAGAATCTCCCCTTGTACAGAATCTCCCCTTGTACAGAATCTCCCCATGTAAATACACAGAGTTTCCCCTTGGACAGAGTCTCCCCTTGTACAGAGTCTCCCCTTGTACAGAGTCTCCCCTTGTACAGAATTTCCCCATGTACAGAAACTCCCCATGTACAGAATCTCCCCATGTAAATACACAGAGTCTCCCCTTGTAGAGAGTCTCCCCTTGTACAGAATCTCCCCTTGTACACAATCTCCCCATGTAAATACAGAGTCTCCCCTTGTACAGAGTCTCCCTTTGTACAGAATCTCCCCTTGTACAGAATTTCCCCATGTACAGAATGTCCCCATGTACAGAATCTCCCCATGTAAATACACAGAGTCTCCCCTTGTACAGAGTCTCCCCTTGTACAGAATCTCCCCTTGTACAGAATCTCCCCATGTACAGAATGTCCCTTTGTACACAATCTCCCCATGTACAGAACCTCCCCATGTAAATACACAGAGTCTCCCCATGTACAGAGTCTCCCCTTGTCCAGAATCTCCCCTTGTACAGAATCTCCCCTTCTTCAGAATCTCCCATTGTACACAATCTCCCCATGTACAGAATCTCCCCATGTAAATATACAGAATCGCCTTTTGTAAATACACAAATCTCCCCTTGCACACAGGGAGAGCCTCCCCTTGTACAGAATCTCCCCTTGTACACAATCTACCCATGTACAGAATCTCCCCATGTAAATACACAGCGTCTCCCCTTGTACAGAGTCTCCCCTTGTACAGAGACTCCCCTTGTACAGATTCTCCCCTTGGACACAATCTCCCCATGTACAGAATCTCCCCATGTAAATACACAGAATCTCCCCTTGTGCAGAATCTCCCCTTGTACACAATCACCCCATGTACAGAATCTCCCCATGTAAATACACAGAGTCTCCACTTGTAGAGAGTCTCCCCTTGTACAGAATCTCCCCTTGTACAGAATCTCCCCATGTAAATACACAGAGTCTCCCTTTGTACAGAATCTCCCCTTGTACAGAATTTCCCCATGTACAGAATCTCCCCATGTACAGAATCTCCCCATGTAAATACACAGAGTCTCCCCTTGTACAGAGTCTCCCCTTGTACAGAGTCTCCCCTTGTACAGAATCTCCCCATGTACAGAATGTCCCTTTGTACACAATCTCCCCATGTACAGAATCTCCCCATGTAAATACACACAGTGTCCCCTTGTACAGAGTCTCCCCTTGTACAGAATCTCCCTTTGTACAGAATCTCCCCTTGTGCACAATCTCCCCATGTACAGAATCTCCCCATGTAAATACACAGTCTCCCCTTGTACAGAATCTCGCCTTGTACACAATCTCCCCTTGTTCACAATCTCCCCATGTACAGAATCTCCCCATGTAAATACACAGAGTCTCCCCTTGTACAGAGTCTCCCCTTGTACAGAGTCTCCCCTTGTACAGAACCTCCCCTTGTACAGAATCTCCCCATGTAAATACACAGAGTCTCCCCTTGTACAGAGTCTCCCCTTGTACAGAATCTCCCCTTGTACAGAATTTCCCCTTGTACAGAATCTCCCCATGTACAGGATCTCCCCATGTAAATACACTGAATCTCCCCTTGTACACTATCTCCCCTTGTACAGAATCTCCCCTTGTACACAATCTACACATGTCCAGAATCTCCCCATGTAAATACAGAGTCTCCCCTTGTACAGAGTCTCCCCTTGTACAGATTCTCCCCTTGTACACAATCTCCCCATGTACAGAATCTCCCCATGTAAATACACAGAATCTCCCCTTGTGCAGATTCTCCCCTTGTACACAATCTACCCATGTACAGAATCTCCCCATGTAAATACACAGAGTCTCCCCTTGTACAGAGTCTCCCCTTGAACAGAGTCTCCCCTTGTACAGAATCTCCCCTGTACAGAATCTCCGCTTGTACACAATCTCCCCATGTACAGAATCTCCCCATGTAAATACACAGAATCTCCTCTTGTAAATACACAAATCTCCCCTTGCACACAGGGAGAGTCTCCCCATGTACAGAGTCTCCCCTTGTACAGAGTCTACCCTTGTACAGAATCTCCCCTGTGCAGAATCTCCCCTTGTACACAATCTCCCCATGTACATAATGTCCCCATGTAAATACACAGAGTCTCCCCTTGTACAGAGTCTCCCCTTGTACAGAGTCTCCCCTTGTACAGAGTCTCCCCTTGTACAGAGTCTCCCCTTGTACAGAATCTCCCCTTGTACACAATCTCCCCATGTAAATACACTGAATCTCCCCTGGTACAGAATCTCCCCTTGTACAGAATCTCCCCATGTAAATACACAGAGTCTCCCCTTGAACAGAGTCTCCCCTTGAACAGAGTCTCCCCTTGTACAGAATCTCCCCTTGTACAGAATCTCCCCTTGTACAGAATCTCCCCTTGTACACAATCTCCCCATGTACAGAATCTCCCCATGTAAATACACAGAATCTCCTCTTGTAAATACACAAATCTCCCCTTGCACACAGGGAGAGTCTCCCCTTGTACAGAGTCTCCCCTTGTACAGAGTCTCCCCTTGTACAGAGTCTCCCCTTGGACAGAGTCTCCCCTTGGACAGAGTCTCCCCTTGTACAGAGTCTCCCCTTGTACAGAGTCTCCCCTTGTACAGAATCTCCCCTTGTACACAATCTCCCCATGTAAATACACTGAATCTCCCCTGGTACAGAATCTCCCCTTGTACAGAATCTCCCCTTGTACAGAATCTCCCCATGTAAATACACAGAGTCTCCCCTTGTACAGAGTCTCCCCTTGAACAGAGTCTCCCCTTGTACAGAATCTCCCCTTGTACAGAATCTCCCCTTGGACAGAATCTCCCCTTGTATACAATCTCCCCATGTACAGAATCTCCCCATGTAAATACACAGAATCTCCTCTTGTGAATACACAAATCTCCCCTTGCACACAGGGAGAGTCTCCCCTTGTACAGAGTCTCCCCTTGTACTCTCCCCTTGTACAGAATCTCCCCTGTACAGAATCTCCCCTTGTACACAATCTCCCCATGTACAGAATCTCCCCATGTAAATACACAGAATCTCCTCTTGTAAATACACAAATCTCCCCTTGCACACAGGGAGAGTCTCCCCTTGTACAGAGTCTCCCCTTGTACAGAGTCTACCCTTGTACAGAATCTCCCCTGGACAGAATCTCCCCTTGTACACAATCTCCCCATGTACAGAATCTCCCCATGTAAATACACAGAGTCTCCCCTTGTACAGAATCTCGCCTTGTACAGAATCTCCCCTTGTTCACAATCTCCCCATGTACAGAATCTCCCCATGTAAATACACAGAGTCTCCCCTTGTAGAGAGTCTCCCCTTGTACAGAATCTCCCCTTGTACAGAATCTCCCCATGTACATACACAGAGTCTCCCCTTGTACAGAGTCTCCCCTTGTACAGAATCTCCCCATGTACAGAATGTACCTTTGTACACAATCTCGCCATGTACAGAATCTCCCCATGTAAATACACAGAGTCTCCCCTTGTACAGAGTCTCCCCTTGTACAGAGTCTCCCCTTGTACAGAATGTCCCCTTGTACAGAATCTTCCCTTGTACAGAATCTCCCATTGTACACAATCGCCCCATGGACAGAATGTCCCCATGTAAATACACAGAATCGCCTTTTGTAAATACACAAATCTCCCCTTGCACACAGGGAGTGCCTCTCCTTGTACAGAGTCTCCCCTTGTACAGAATCTCCCCTTGTACAGAATCTCCCCATGTAAATACACAGAGTCTCCCCTTGTACAGAGTCTCCCCTTGTACAGAATCTCCCCTTGTACAGAATTTCCCCATGTACAGAATCTCCCCATGTACAGAATCTCCCCATGTAAATACACTGAATCTCCCCTTGTACAGTATCTCCGCTTGTACAGAATCCCCCCTTGTACACAATCTACCCATGTACAGAATCTCCCCATGTAAATACACAGAGTCTCCCCTTGTACAGAGTCTCCCCTTGTACAGAGTCTCCCCTTGTACAGAATCTCCCCTTGGACACAATCTCCCCATGTACAGAATCTCCCCATGTAAATAGACAGAATCTCCCCTTGTGCAGAATCTCCCCTTGTACCCAATCACCCCATGTACAGAATCTCCCCATGTAAATACACAGAGTCTCCCCTTGTATAGAGTCTCCCCTTGTACAAAATCTCGCCATGTACAGAATCTCCCCATGTCAATACACAGAGTCTCCCCTTGTACAGAATCTCCCCTTGTACAGAGTCTCCCCTTGTACAGAATGTCCCCTTGTACAGAATCTTCCCTTGTACAGAATCTCCCATTGTACACAATCGCCACATGTACAGAATCTCCCCATGTAAATACACAGAATCGCCTTTTGTGAATACACAAATCTCCCCTTGCACACAGGGAGTGCCTCTCCTTGTACAGAGTCTCCCCTTGTACAGAATCCCCCGTGTACAGAATCTCCCCATGTACAGAATCTCCCCATGTAAATGCACAGAATCTCCCCTTGTACAGAATCTTCCCTTGTACAAAGTCTCCCCTTGTACACAACCTCCCCATGTACAGAATCTCCCCATGTAAATACACAGAGTCTCCCCTTGTACAGAGTCTCCCCTTGTACAGAGTCTCCCCTTGTACAGAATCTTCCCTTGTACAGAATCTCCCCTTGTAAATACACAGAGTCTCCCCTTGTACAGAGTCTCCCCTTGTACAGAGTCTCCCCTTGTACAGAATCTCCCCTTGTACACAATCTCCCCATGTACACAATCTCCCATTGAACACAGTCTCCCCTTGTAAATACACAGAGTCTCCACTTGTACAGAGTCTCCCCTTGTACAGAGTCTCCCCGTGTACAGAATCTCCCCTTGTACAGAATCTCCCCTTGTACAGAATCTCCCCTGTACAGAATCTCCCCTTGTACACAATCTCCCCATGTACAGAATCTCCCCATGTAAATACACAGAATCTCCTCTTGTAAATACACAAATCTCCCCTTGCACACAGGGAGAGTCTCCCCTTGTACAGAGTCTCCCCTTGTACAGAGTCTACCCTTGTACAGAATCTCCCCTGGACAGAATCTCCCCTTGTACACAATCTCCCCATGTACAGAATCTCCCCATGTAAATACACAGAGTCTCCCCTTGTACAGAATCTCGCCTTGTACAGAATCTCCCCTTGTTCACAATCTCCCCATGTACAGAATCTCCCCATGTAAATACACAGAGTCTCCCCTTGTAGAGAGTCTCCCCTTGTACAGAATCTCCCCTTGTACAGAATCTCCCCATGTACATACACAGAGTCTCCCCTTGTACAGAGTCTCCCCTTGTACAGAATCTCCCCATGTACAGAATGTACCTTTGTACACAATCTCGCCATGTACAGAATCTCCCGATGTAAATACACAGAGTCTCCCCTTGTACAGAGTCTCCCCTTGTACAGAGTCTCCCCTTGTACAGAATGTCCCCTTGTACAGAATCTTCCCTTGTACAGAATCTCCCATTGTACACAATCGCCCCATGGACAGAATGTCCCCATGTAAATACACAGAATCGCCTTTTGTAAATACACAAATCTCCCCTTGCACACAGGGAGTGCCTCTCCTTGTACAGAGTCTCCCCTTGTACAGAATCTCCCCTTGTACAGAATCTCCCCATGTAAATACACAGAGTCTCCCCTTGTACAGAGTCTCCCCTTGTACAGAATCTCCCCTTGTACAGAATTTCCCCATGTACAGAATCTCCCCATGTACAGAATCTCCCCATGTAAATACACTGAATCTCCCCTTGTACAGTATCTCCGCTTGTACAGAATCCCCCCTTGTACACAATCTACCCATGTACAGAATCTCCCCATGTAAATACACAGAGTCTCCCCTTGTACAGAGTCTCCCCTTGTACAGAGTCTCCCCTTGTACAGAATCTCCCCTTGGACACAATCTCCCCATGTACAGAATCTCCCCATGTAAATAGACAGAATCTCCCCTTGTGCAGAATCTCCCCTTGTACCCAATCACCCCATGTACAGAATCTCCCCATGTAAATACACAGAGTCTCCCCTTGTATAGAGTCTCCCCTTGTACAAAATCTCGCCATGTACAGAATCTCCCCATGTAAATACACAGAGTCTCCCCTTGTACAGAGTCTCCCCTTGTACAGAGTCTCCCCTTGTACAGAATGTCCCCTTGTACAGAATCTTCCCTTGTACAGAATCTCCCATTGTACACAATCGCCACATGTACAGAATCTCCCCATGTAAATACACAGAATCGCCTTTTGTGAATACACAAATCTCCCCTTGCACACAGGGAGTTCCTCTCCTTGTACAGAGTCTCCCCTTGTACAGAATCCCCCGTGTACAGAATCTCCCCATGTACAGAATCTCCCCATGTAAATGCACAGAATTTCCCCTTGTACAGAATCTTCCCTTGTACAAAGTCTCCCCTTGTACACAATCTCCCCATGTACAGAATCTCCCCATGTAAATACACAGAGTCTCCCCTTGTACAGAGTCTCCCCTTGTACAGAGTCTCCCCTTGTACAGAATCTTCCCTTGTACAGAATCTCCCCTTGTAAATACACAGAGTCTCCCCTTGTACAGAGTCTCCCCTTGTACAGAATCTCCCCTTGTACACAATCTACCCATGTACAGAATCTCCCCATGTAAATACACAGAGTCTCCTCTTGTGCAGAATCTCCCCTTGTACACAATGACCCCATGTACAGAATCTCCCCATGTAAATACACAGAGTCTCCTCTTGTAGAGAGTCTCCCCTTGTACAGAATCTCCCCTTGTACAGAATCTCCCCATGTAAAAACACAGAGTCTCCCCTTGTACAGAGTCTCCCTTTGTACAGAATCTCCCCTTGTACAGAATTTCCCCATGTACAGAATCTCCCCATGTACAGAATCTCCCCTTGTACACAATGACCCCATGTACAGAATCTCCCCATGTAAATACACAGAGTCTCCTCTTGTAGAGAGTCTCCCCTTGTACAGAATCTCCCCTTGTACAGAATCTCCCCATGTAAAAACACAGAGTCTCCCCTTGTACAGAGTCTCCCTTTGTACAGAATCTCCCCTTGTACAGAATTTCCCCATGTACAGAATCTCCCCATGTACAGAATCTCCCCATGTAAATACACAGAGTCTCCCCTTGTACAGAGTCTCCCCTTGTACAGAATCTCCCCTTGTACAGAATCTCCCCTTGTACAGAATCTCCCATTGTACACAATCTCCCCATGTACAGAATCTCCCCATGTAAATATACAGAATCGCCTTTTGTAAATACATACATCTCCCCTTGCACACAGGGAGAGCCTCCCCTTGTACAGAGTTTCCCCTTGTACAGAATCTCCCGTGTACAGAATCTCCCCATGTACAGAATCTCCCCATGTAAATGCACAGAATCTCCCCTTGTACAGAATCTTCCCTTGTACAAAGTCTCCTCTTGTACACAATCTCCCCATGAACAGAATCTCCCCATGTAAATACACAGAGTCTCCCCTTGTACAGAGTCTCCCCTTGTACAGAGTCTCCCCTTGTACAGAATCTCCCCTTGTACAGAATCTCCCCATGTAAATACACAGAGTCTCCCCTTGTACAGAGTCTCCCCTTGTACAGAATCTCCCTTTGTACAGAATTTCCCCATGTACAGAATCTCCCCATGTAAATACACAGAGTCTCCCCTTGTAGAGAGTCTCCCTTTGTACAGAATCTCCCCTTGTACAGAATTTCCCCATGTACAGAATCTCCCCATGTACAGAATCTCCCCATGTAAATACACAGAGTCTCCCCTTGTACAGAGTCTCCCCTTGTACAGAGTCTCCCCTTGTACAGAGTCTCCCCTTGTACAGAATCTCCCCTTGTACAGAATCTCCCCTTGTAAATACACAGAGTCTCCCCTTGTACAGAGTCTCCCCTTGTACAGAATCTCCCCTTGGACAGAATTTCCCCATGTACAGAATCTCCCCATGTACAGAATCTCCCCATGTAAATACACTGAATCTCCCCTTGTACAGTATCTCCCCTTGTACAGAATCTCCCCTTGTACACAATCTACCCATGTACAGAATCTCCCCATGTAAATACACAGAGTCTCCCCTTGGACAGAGTCTCCCCTTGTACAGAGTCTCCCCTTGTACAGAATCTCCCCTTGTACACAATCTCCCCATGTACAGAATCTCCCCATGTAAATAGACAGAATCTCCCCTTGTGCAGAATCTCCCCTTGTACCCAATCACCCCATGTACAGAATCTCCCCATGTAAATACACAGAGTCTCCCCTTGTAGAGAGTCTCCCCTTGTACAGAATCTCCCCTTGTCCAGAATCTCCCCATGTAAATACACAGAGTCTCCCCTTGTACAGAGTCTCCCTTTGTACAGAATCTCCCCTTGTACAGAATTTCCCCATGTACAGAATCTCCCCATGTACAGAATCTCCCCATGTAAATACACAGAGTCTCCCCTTGTACAGAGTCTCCCCTTGCACAGAATCTCCCCTTGTACAGAATCGACCCATGTACAGAAAGTCCCTTTGTACACAATTTCCCCATGTACAGAATCTCCCCATGTAAATACACTGAGTCTCCCCTTGTACAGAGTCTCCCCTTGTACAGAATCACCCCTTGTACAGAATCTCCCATTGTATACAATCTCCCCATGTACAGAATCTCCCCATGTAAATATACAGAATCGCCTTTTGTAAATACACAAATCTCCCCTTGCACACAGGGAGAGCCTCCCCTTGTACAGAGTCTCCCCTTGTACAGAATCTCCCGTGTACAGAATCTCCCCATGTACAGAATCTCCCCATGTAAATGCACAGAATCCCCCTTGTACAGAATCTTCCCTTGTACAAAGTCTCCCCTTGTACACAATCTCCCCATGTACAGAATCTCTCCATGTAAATACACAGAGTCTCCCCTTGTACAGAGTCTCCCCTTCTACAGACTCTCCCCTTGGACAGAATCTCCCCTTGTACAGAATCTCCCCATGTAAATACACAGAGTCTCCCCTTGTACAGAATCTCCCCTTGTACAGAATTTCCCCATGTACAGAATCTCCCCATGTACAAAATCTCCCCATGTAAATACACTGAATCTCCCCTTGAACAGTATCTCCCCTTGGACGGAATCTCCCATTGCACACAATCTCCCCATGTACAGAATCTCCCCATGTAAATACACAGAGTCTCCCCCTGTACAGAGTCTCCCCTTGTACAGAATCTCCCCTTGTACAGAATTTCCCCATGTACAGAATCTCCCCATGTACACAATCTCCCCATGTAATTACACTGAATCTCCCCTTGTACAGTATCTCCCCTTGTACAGAATTTCCCCTTGTACACAATCTACCCATGTACAGAATCTCCCCATGTAAATACACAGAGTCTCCCCTTGTACAGAGTCTCCCCTTGTACAGAGTCTCCCCTTGTACAGAATCTCCCCTTGTACACAATCTCCCCATGTACAGAATCTCCCCATGTAAATACACAGAATGTCCCCTTGTACAGAGTCTCCCCTTGTACAGAATCTCCCCATGTAAATACACAGAGTCTCCCCTTGTACAGAGTCTCCCTTTGTACAGAATCTCCCCTTGTACAGAATTTCCCCATGTACAGAATCTCCACATGTACAGAATCTCCCCATGTAAATACACTGAATCTCCCCTTGTACAGAATCTCCCCTTGTACAGAATCTCCCCTTGTACAGAATCTCCCCATTTACAGAAACTCCCATGTAAATACACAGAGACTCCCCTTGTACAGAGTCTCCCCTTGTACAGAGTCTCCCCTTGTACAGAATCTCCCCTTGTACAGAATTTCCCCATGTACAGAATCTCCCCATGTACAAAATCTCCCCATGTAGATACACTGAATCTCCCCTTGCACAGTATCTCCCCTTGTACAGAATCTCCCATTGTACACAATCTCCCCGTGTACAGAATCTCCCCATGTAAATACACAGAGTCTCCCCTTGTAGAGAGTCTCCCCTTGTACAGAATCTCCCCTTGTACAGAATATCCCCATGTAAATACACAGAATCTCCCCTTGTACAGAGTCTCCCTTTGTACAGAATCTCCCTTTGTACAGAATTTCCCCATGTACAGAATCTCCCCACGTACAGAATCTCCCCATGGAAATACACTGAATCTCCCCTTGTACAGAATCGCCCCTTGTACAGAATCTCCCCTTGTACAGAATCTCCCCTTGTAAATACACAGAGTCTCCCCTTGTACAGAGTCTCCCCTTGTACAGAATCTCCCCTTGGACAGAATTTCCCCATGTACAGAATCTCCCCATGTACAGAATCTCCCCATGTAAATACACTGAATCTCCCCTTGTACAGTATCTCCCCTTGTACAGAATCTCCCCTTGTACACAATCTACCCATGTACAGAATCTCCCCATGTAAATACACAGAGTCTCCCCTTGTACAGAGTCTCCCCTTGTACAGAGTCTCCCCTTGTACAGAATCTCCCCTTGTACACAATCTCCCCATGTACAGAATCTCCCCATGTAAATACACTGAATCTCCCCTTGTGCAGAATCTCCCCTTGTACCCAATCACCCCATGTACAGAATCTCCCCATGTAAATACACAGAGTCTCCCCTTGTACAGAGTCTCCCCTTCTACAGACTCTCCCCTTGTACAGAATCTCCCCATGTAAATACACAGAGTCTCCCCTTGTACAGAATCTCCCCTTGTACAGAATTTCCCCATGTACAGAATCTCCCCATGTACAAAGTCTCCCCATGTAAATACACTGAATCTCCCCTTGAACAGTATCTCCCCTTGTACAGAATCTCCCATTGCACACAATCTCCCCATGGACAGAATCTCCCCATGTAAATACACAGAGTCTCCTCTTGTACAGAGTCTCCCCTTGTACAGAATCTCCCCTTGTACAGAATTTCCCCATGTACAGAATCTCCCCATGTACACAATCTCCCCATGTAAATACACTGAATCTCCCCTTGTCCAGTATCTCCCCTTGTACAGAATTTCCCCTTGTACACAATCTACCCATGTACAGAATCTCCCCATGTAAATACACAGAGTCTCCCCTTGTACAGAGTCTCCCCTTGTACAGAGTCTCCCCTTGTACAGAATCTCCCCTTGTACACAATCTCCCCATGTACAGAATCTCCCCATGTAAATAGACAGAATCTCCCCTTGTGCAGAATCTCCCCTTGTACCCAATCACCCCATGTACAGAATCTCCCCATGTAAATACACAGAGTCTCCCCTTGTATAGAGTCTCCCCTTGTACAAAATCTCGCCATGTACAGAATCTCCCCATGTCAATACACAGAGTCTCCCCTTGTACAGAGTCTCCCCTTGTACAGAGTCTCCCCTTGTACAGAATCTTCCCTTGTACAGAATCTCCCATTGTACACAATCGCCACATGTACAGAATCTCCCCATGTAAATACACAGAATCGCCTTTTGTGAATACACAAATCTCCCCTTGCACACAGGGAGTGCCTCTCCTTGTACAGAGTCTCCCCTTGTACAGAATCCCCCGTGTACAGAATCTCCCCATGTACAGAATCTCCCCATGTAAATGCACAGAATCTCCCCTTGTACAGAATCTTCCCTTGTACAAAGTCTCCCCTTGTACACAACCTCCCCATGTACAGAATCTCCCCATGTAAATACACAGAGTCTCCCCTTGTACAGAGTCTCCCCTTGTACAGAGTCTCCCCTTGTACAGAATCTTCCCTTGTACAGAATCTCCCCTTGTAAATACACAGAGTCTCCCCTTGTACAGAGTCTCCCCTTGTACAGAGTCTCCCCTTGTACAGAATCTCCCCTTGTACACAATCTCCCCATGTACACAATCTCCCATTGAACACAGTCTCCCCTTGTAAATACACAGAGTCTCCACTTGTACAGAGTCTCCCCTTGTACAGAGTCTCCCCGTGTACAGAATCTCCCCTTGTACAGAATCTCCCCTTGTACAGAATCTCCCCTGTACAGAATCTCCCCTTGTACACAATCTCCCCATGTACAGAATCTCCCCATGTAAATACACAGAATCTCCTCTTGTAAATACACAAATCTCCCCTTGCACACAGGGAGAGTCTCCCCTTGTACAGAGTCTCCCCTTGTACAGAGTCTACCCTTGTACAGAATCTCCCCTGGACAGAATCTCCCCTTGTACACAATCTCCCCATGTACAGAATCTCCCCATGTAAATACACAGAGTCTCCCCTTGTACAGAATCTCGCCTTGTACAGAATCTCCCCTTGTTCACAATCTCCCCATGTACAGAATCTCCCCATGTAAATACACAGAGTCTCCCCTTGTAGAGAGTCTCCCCTTGTACAGAATCTCCCCTTGTACAGAATCTCCCCATGTACATACACAGAGTCTCCCCTTGTACAGAGTCTCCCCTTGTACAGAATCTCCCCATGTACAGAATGTACCTTTGTACACAATCTCGCCATGTACAGAATCTCCCGATGTAAATACACAGAGTCTCCCCTTGTACAGAGTCTCCCCTTGTACAGAGTCTCCCCTTGTACAGAATGTCCCCTTGTACAGAATCTTCCCTTGTACAGAATCTCCCATTGTACACAATCGCCCCATGGACAGAATGTCCCCATGTAAATACACAGAATCGCCTTTTGTAAATACACAAATCTCCCCTTGCACACAGGGAGTGCCTCTCCTTGTACAGAGTCTCCCCTTGTACAGAATCTCCCCTTGTACAGAATCTCCCCATGTAAATACACAGAGTCTCCCCTTGTACAGAGTCTCCCCTTGTACAGAATCTCCCCTTGTACAGAATTTCCCCATGTACAGAATCTCCCCATGTACAGAATCTCCCCATGTAAATACACTGAATCTCCCCTTGTACAGTATCTCCGCTTGTACAGAATCCCCCCTTGTACACAATCTACCCATGTACAGAATCTCCCCATGTAAATACACAGAGTCTCCCCTTGTACAGAGTCTCCCCTTGTACAGAGTCTCCCCTTGTACAGAATCTCCCCTTGGACACAATCTCCCCATGTACAGAATCTCCCCATGTAAATAGACAGAATCTCCCCTTGTGCAGAATCTCCCCTTGTACCCAATCACCCCATGTACAGAATCTCCCCATGTAAATACACAGAGTCTCCCCTTGTATAGAGTCTCCCCTTGTACAAAATCTCGCCATGTACAGAATCTCCCCATGTAAATACACAGAGTCTCCCCTTGTACAGAGTCTCCCCTTGTACAGAGTCTCCCCTTGTACAGAATGTCCCCTTGTACAGAATCTTCCCTTGTACAGAATCTCCCATTGTACACAATCGCCACATGTACAGAATCTCCCCATGTAAATACACAGAATCGCCTTTTGTGAATACACAAATCTCCCCTTGCACACAGGGAGTTCCTCTCCTTGTACAGAGTCTCCCCTTGTACAGAATCCCCCGTGTACAGAATCTCCCCATGTACAGAATCTCCCCATGTAAATGCACAGAATCTCCCCTTGTACAGAATCTTCCCTTGTACAAAGTCTCCCCTTGTACACAATCTCCCCATGTACAGAATCTCCCCATGTAAATACACAGAGTCTCCCCTTGTACAGAGTCTCCCCTTGTACAGAGTCTCCCCTTGTACAGAATCTTCCCTTGTACAGAATCTCCCCTTGTAAATACACAGAGTCTCCCCTTGTACAGAGTCTCCCCTTGTACAGAATCTCCCCTTGTACACAATCTACCCATGTACAGAATCTCCCCATGTAAATACACAGAGTCTCCTCTTGTGCAGAATCTCCCCTTGTACACAATGACCCCATGTACAGAATCTCCCCATGTAAATACACAGAGTCTCCTCTTGTAGAGAGTCTCCCCTTGTACAGAATCTCCCCTTGTACAGAATCTCCCCATGTAAAAACACAGAGTCTCCCCTTGTACAGAGTCTCCCTTTGTACAGAATCTCCCCTTGTACAGAATTTCCCCATGTACAGAATCTCCCCATGTACAGAATCTCCCCATGTAAATACACAGAGTCTCCCCTTGTACAGAGTCTCCCCTTGTACAGAATCTCCCCTTGTACAGAATCTCCCCTTGTACAGAATCTCCCATTGTACACAATCTCCCCATGTACAGAATCTCCCCATGTAAATATACAGAATCGCCTTTTGTAAATACATACATCTCCCCTTGCACACAGGGAGAGCCTCCCCTTGTACAGAGTTTCCCCTTGTACAGAATCTCCCGTGTACAGAATCTCCCCATGAACAGAATCTCCCCATGTAAATGCACAGAATCTCCCCTTGTACAGAATCTTCCCTTGTACAAAGTCTCCTCTTGTACACAATCTCCCCATGAACAGAATCTCCCCATGTAAATACACAGAGTCTCCCCTTGTACAGAGTCTCCCCTTGTACAGAGTCTCCCCTTGTACAGAATCTCCCCTTGTACAGAATCTCCCCATGTAAATACACAGAGTCTCCCCTTGTACAGAGTCTCCCCTTGTACAGAATCTCCCTTTGTACAGAATTTCCCCATGTACAGAATCTCCCCATGTAAATACACAGAGTCTCCCCTTGTAGAGAGTCTCCCTTTGTACAGAATCTCCCCTTGTACAGAATTTCCCCATGTACAGAATCTCCCCATGTACAGAATCTCCCCATGTAAATACACAGAGTCTCCCCTTGTACAGAGTCTCCCCTTGTACAGAATCTCCCCTTGTACAGAATCTCCCCTTGTAAATACACAGAGTCTCCCCTTGTACAGAGTCTCCCCTTGTACAGAATCTCCCCTTGGACAGAATTTCCCCATGTACAGAATCTCCCCATGTACAGAATCTCCCCATGTAAATACACTGAATCTCCCCTTGTACAGTATCTCCCCTTGTACAGAATCTCCCCTTGTACACAATCTACCCATGTACAGAATCTCCCCATGTAAATACACAGAGTCTCCCCTTGGACAGAGTCTCCCCTTGTACAGAGTCTCCCCTTGTACAGAATCTCCCCTTGTACACAATCTCCCCATGTACAGAATCTCCCCATGTAAATAGACAGAATCTCCCCTTGTGCAGAATCTCCCCTTGTACCCAATCACCCCATGTACAGAATCTCCCCATGTAAATACACAGAGTCTCCCCTTGTAGAGAGTCTCCCCTTGTACAGAATCTCCCCTTGTCCAGAATCTCCCCATGTAAATACACAGAGTCTCCCCTTGTACAGAGTCTCCCTTTGTACAGAATCTCCCCTTGTACAGAATTTCCCCATGTACAGAATCTCCCCATGTACAGAATCTCCCCATGTAAATACACAGAGTCTCCCCTTGTACAGAGTCTCCCCTTGCACAGAATCTCCCCTTGTACAGAATCGACCCATGTACAGAAAGTCCCTTTGTACACAATTTCCCCATGTACAGAATCTCCCCATGTAAATACACTGAGTCTCCCCTTGTACAGAGTCTCCCCTTGTACAGAATCACCCCTTGTACAGAATCTCCCATTGTATACAATCTCCCCATGTACAGAATCTCCCCATGTAAATATACAGAATCGCCTTTTGTAAATACACAAATCTCCCCTTGCACACAGGGAGAGCCTCCCCTTGTACAGAGTCTCCCCTTGTACAGAATCTCCCGTGTACAGAATCTCCCCATGTACAGAATCTCCCCATGTAAATGCACAGAATCCCCCTTGTACAGAATCTTCCCTTGTACAAAGTCTCCCCTTGTACACAATCTCCCCATGTACAGAATCTCTCCATGTAAATACACAGAGTCTCCCCTTGTACAGAGTCTCCCCTTCTACAGACTCTCCCCTTGGACAGAATCTCCCCTTGTACAGAATCTCCCCATGTAAATACACAGAGTCTCCCCTTGTACAGAATCTCCCCTTGTACAGAATTTCCCCATGTACAGAATCTCCCCATGTACAAAATCTTCCCATGTAAATACACTGAATCTCCCCTTGAACAGTATCTCCCCTTGGACAGAATCTCCCATTGCACACAATCTCCCCATGTACAGAATCTCCCCATGTAAATACACAGAGTCTCCCCCTGTACAGAGTCTCCCCTTGTACAGAATCTCCCCTTGTACAGAATTTCCCCATGTACAGAATCTCCCCATGTACACAATCTCCCCATGTAATTACACTGAATCTCCCCTTGTACAGTATCTCCCCTTGTACAGAATTTCCCCTTGTACACAATCTACCCATGTACAGAATCTCCCCATGTAAATACACAGAGTCTCCCCTTGTACAGAGTCTCCCCTTGTACAGAGTCTCCCCTTGTACAGAATCTCCCCTTGTACACAATCTCCCCATGTACAGAATCTCCCCATGTAAATACACAGAATGTCCCCTTGTAGAGAGTCTCCCCTTGTACAGAATCTCCCCATGTAAATACACAGAGTCTCCCCTTGTACAGAGTCTCCCTTTGTACAGAATCTCCCCTTGTACAGAATTTCCCCATGTACAGAATCTCCACATGTACAGAATCTCCCCATGTAAATACACTGAATCTCCCCTTGTACAGAATCTCCCCTTGTACAGAATCTCCCCTTGTACAGAATCTCCCCATTTACAGAAACTCCCATGTAAATACACAGAGACTCCCCTTGTACAGAGTCTCCCCTTGTACAGAGTCTCCCCTTGTACAGAATCTCCCCTTGTACAGAATTTCCCCATGTACAGAATCTCCCCATGTACAAAATCTCCCCATGTAGATACACTGAATCTCCCCTTGCACAGTATCTCCCCTTGTACAGAATCTCCCATTGTACACAATCTCCCCGTGTACAGAATCTCCCCATGTAAATACACAGAGTCTCCCCTTGTAGAGAGTCTCCCCTTGTACAGAATCTCCCCTTGTACAGAATATCCCCATGTAAATACACAGAATCTCCCCTTGTACAGAGTCTCCCTTTGTACAGAATCTCCCTTTGTACAGAATTTCCCCATGTACAGAATCTCCCCACGTACAGAATCTCCCCATGGAAATACACTGAATCTCCCCTTGTACAGAATCGCCCCTTGTACAGAATCTCCCCTTGTACAGAATCTCCCCTTGTAAATACACAGAGTCTCCCCTTGTACAGAGTCTCCCCTTGTACAGAATCTCCCCTTGGACAGAATTTCCCCATGTACAGAATCTCCCCATGTACAGAATCTCCCCATGTAAATACACTGAATCTCCCCTTGTACAGTATCTCCCCTTGTACAGAATCTCCCCTTGTACACAATCTACCCATGTACAGAATCTCCCCATGTAAATACACAGAGTCTCCCCTTGTACAGAGTCTCCCCTTGTACAGAGTCTCCCCTTGTACAGAATCTCCCCTTGTACACAATCTCCCCATGTACAGAATCTCCCCATGTAAATACACTGAATCTCCCCTTGTGCAGAATCTCCCCTTGTACCCAATCACCCCATGTACAGAATCTCCCCATGTAAATACACAGAGTCTCCCCTTGTACAGAGTCTCCCCTTCTACAGACTCTCCCCTTGTACAGAATCTCCCCATGTAAATACACAGAGTCTCCCCTTGTACAGAATCTCCCCTTGTACAGAATTTCCCCATGTACAGAATCTCCCCATGTACAAAGTCTCCCCATGTAAATACACTGAATCTCCCCTTGAACAGTATCTCCCCTTGTACAGAATCTCCCATTGCACACAATCTCCCCATGGACAGAATCTCCCCATGTAAATACACAGAGTCTCCTCTTGTACAGAGTCTCCCCTTGTACAGAATCTCCCCTTGTACAGAATTTCCCCATGTACAGAATCTCCCCATGTACACAATCTCCCCATGTAAATACACTGAATCTCCCCTTGTACAGTATCTCCCCTTGTACAGAATTTCCCCTTGTACACAATCTACCCATGTACAGAATCTCCCCATGTAAATACACAGAGTCTCCCCTTGTACAGAGTCTCCCCTTGTACAGAGTCTCCCCTTGTACAGAATCTCCCCTTGTACACAATCTCCCCATGTACAGAATCTCCCCATGTAAATACACAGAATGTCCCCTTGTAGAGAGTCTCCCCTTGTACAGAATCTCCCCATGTAAATACACAGAGTCTCCCCTTGTACAGAGTCTCCCTTTGTACAGAATCTCCCCTTGTACAGAATTTCCCCATGTACAGAATCTCCACATGTACAGAATCTCCCCATGTAAATACACTGAATCTCCCCTTGTACAGAATCTTCCCTTGTACAAAGTCTCCTCTTGTACACAATCTCCCCATGAACAGAATCTCCCCATGTAAATACACAGAGTCTCCCCTTGTACAGAGTCTCCCCTTGTACAGAGTCTCCCCTTGTACAGAATCTCCCCTTGTACAGAATCTCCCCATGTAAATACACAGAGTCTCCCCTTGTACAGAGTCTCCCCTTGTACAGAATCTCCCTTTGTACAGAATTTCCCCATGTACAGAATCTCCCCATGTAAATACACAGAGTCTCCCCTTGTAGAGAGTCTCCCTTTGTACAGAATCTCCCCTTGTACAGAATTTCCCCATGTACAGAATCTCCCCATGTACAGAATCTCCCCATGTAAATACACAGAGTCTCCCCTTGTACAGAGTCTCCCCTTGTACAGAGTCTCCCCTTGTACAGAATCTCCCCTTGTACAGAATCTCCCCTTGTAAATACACAGAGTCTCCCCTTGTACAGAGTCTCCCCTTGTACAGAATCTCCCCTTGGACAGAATTTCCCCATGTACAGAATCTCCCCATGTACAGAATCTCCCCATGTAAATACACTGAATCTCCCCTTGTACAGTATCTCCCCTTGTACAGAATCTCCCCTTGTACACAATCTACCCATGTACAGAATCTCCCCATGTAAATACACAGAGTCTCCCCTTGGACAGAGTCTCCCCTTGTACAGAGTCTCCCCTTGTACAGAATCTCCCCTTGTACACAATCTCCCCATGTACAGAATCTCCCCATGTAAATAGACAGAATCTCCCCTTGTGCAGAATCTCCCCTTGTACCCAATCACCCCATGTACAGAATCTCCCCATGTAAATACACAGAGTCTCCCCTTGTAGAGAGTCTCCCCTTGTACAGAATCTCCCCTTGTCCAGAATCTCCCCATGTAAATACACAGAGTCTCCCCTTGTACAGAGTCTCCCTTTGTACAGAATCTCCCCTTGTACAGAATTTCCCCATGTACAGAATCTCCCCATGTACAGAATCTCCCCATGTAAATACACAGAGTCTCCCCTTGTACAGAGTCTCCCCTTGCACAGAATCTCCCCTTGTACAGAATCGACCCATGTACAGAAAGTCCCTTTGTACACAATTTCCCCATGTACAGAATCTCCCCATGTAAATACACAGAGTCTCCCCTTGTACAGAGTCTCCCCTTGTACAGAATCACCCCTTGTACAGAATCTCCCATTGTATACAATCTCCCCATGTACAGAATCTCCCCATGTAAATATACAGAATCGCCTTTTGTAAATACACAAATCTCCCCTTGCACACAGGGAGAGCCTCCCCTTGTACAGAGTCTCCCCTTGTACAGAATCTCCCGTGTACAGAATCTCCCCATGTACAGAATCTCCCCATGTAAATGCACAGAATCCCCCTTGTACAGAATCTTCCCTTGTACAAAGTCTCCCCTTGTACACAATCTCTCCATGTACAGAATCTCCCCATGTAAATACACAGAGTCTCCCCTTGTCCAGAGTCTCCCCTTGTGCAGAATCTCCCGTGTACAGAATCTCCCCATGTACAGAATCTCCCCATGTAAATGCACAGAATCTCCCCTTGTACAGAATCTTCCCTTGTACAAAGTCTCCCCTTGTACACAATCTCCCCATGTACAGAATCTCTCCATGTAAATACACAGAGTCTCCCCTTGTACAGAGTCTCCCCTTCTACAGACTCTCCCCTTGTACAGAATCTCCCCTTGTACAGAATCTCCCCATGTAAATACACAGAGTCTCCCCTTGTACAGACTCTCCCCTTGTACAGAATTTCCCCATGTACAGAATCTCCCCATGTACAAAATCTCCCCATGTAAATACACTGAATCTCCCCTTGAACAGTATCTCCCCTTGGACAGAATCTCCCATTGCACACAATCTCCCCATGTACAGAATCTCCCCATGTAAATACACAGAGTCTCCCCTTGTACAGAGTCTCCCCTTGTACAGAGTCTCCCCTTGTACAGAATTTCCCCATGTACAGAATCTCCCCATGTACACAATCTCCCCATGTAAATACACTGAATCTCCCCTTGTACAGTATCTCCCCTTGTACAGAATTTCCCCTTGTACACAATCTACCCATGTACAGAATCTCCCCATGTAAATACACAGAGTCTCCCCTTGTACAGAGTCTCCCCTTGTACAGAGTCTCCCCTTGTACAGAATCTCCCCTTGTACACAATCTCCCCATGTACAGAATCTCCCCATGTAAATACACAGAATGTCCCCTTGTAGAGAGTCTCCCCTTGTACAGAATCTCCCCATGTAAATACACAGAGTCTCCCCTTGTACAGAGTCTCCCTTTGTACAGAATCTCCCCTTGTACAGAATTTCCCCATGTACAGAATCTCCACATGTACAGAATCTCCCCATGTAAATACACTGAATCTCCCCTTGTACAGAATCTCCCCTTGTACAGAATCTCCCCTTGTACAGAATCTCCCCATTTACAGGAACTCCCATGTAAATACACAGAGACTCCCCTTGTACAGAGTCTCCCCTTGTACAGAGTCTCCCCTTGTACAGAATCTCCCCTTGTACAGAATTTCCCCATGTACAAAATCTCCCCATGTAAATACACTGAATCTCCCCTTGCACAGTATCTCCCCTTGTACAGAATCTCCCATTGTACACAATCTCCCCGTGTACAGAATCTCCCCATGTAAATACACAGAGTCTCCCCTTGTAGAGAGTCTCCCCTTGTACAGAATCTCCCCTTGTACAGAATATCCCCATGTAAATACACAGAATCTCCCCTTGTCCAGAGTCTCCCTTTGTACAGAATCTCCCTTTGTACAGAATTTCCCCATCTACAGAATCTCCCCACGTACAGAATCTCCCCATGTAAATACACTGAATCTCCCCTTGTACAGAATCGCCCCTTGTACAGAATCTCCCCTTGTACAGAATCTCCCCTTGTAAATACACAGAGTCTCCCCTTGTACAGAGTCTCCCCTTGTACAGAATCTCCCCTTGGACAGAATTTCCCCATGTACAGAATCTCCCCATGGACAGAATCTCCCCATGTAAATACACTGAATCTCCCCTTGTACAGTATCTCCCCTTGTACAGAATCTCCCCTTGTACACAATCTACCCATGTACAGAATCTCCCCATGTAAATACACAGAGTCTCCCCTTGTACAGAGTCTCCCCTTGTACAGAGTCTCCCCTTGTACAGTATCTCCCCTTGTACAGAATTTCCCCATGTACAGAATCTCCCCATGTACACAATCTCCCCATGTAAATACACAGAGTCTCCCCTTGTACAGAGTCTCCCCTTGTACAGAATCTCCCCTTGTACACAATCTCCCCATGGACAGAATCTCCCCATGTAAATAGACAGAATCTCCCCTTGTGCAGAATCTCCGCTTGTACCCAATCACCCCATGTACGGAATCTCCCCATGTAAATACACAGAGTCTCCCCTTGTACAGAGTCTCCCTTTGTACAGAATCTCCCCTTGTACAGAATTTCCCCATGTACAGAATCTCCACATGTACAGAATCTCCCCATGTAAATACACTGAATCTCCCCTTGTACAGAATCTCCCCTTGTACAGAATCTCCCCATTTACAGAAACTCCCATGTAAATACACAGAGACTCCCCTTGTACAGAGTCTCCCCTTGTACAGAGTCTCCCCTCGTACAGAATCTCCCCTTGTACAGAATTTCGCCATGTACAGAATCACCCCATGTACAAAATCTCCCCATGTAAATACACTGAATCTCCCCTTGCACAGTATCTCCCCTTGTACAGAATCTCCCTTTGTACAGAATCTCCCCTTGTGCACAATCTCCCGATGTCCAGAATCTCCCCATGTAAATACACAGAGTCTCCCCTTGTACAGAATCTCGCCTTGTACACAATCTCCCCTTGTTCACAATCTCCCCATGTACAGAATCTCCCCATGTAAATACACAGAGTCTCCCCTTGTACAGAGTCTCCCCTTGTACAGAGTCTCCCCTTGTACAGAATCTCCCCTTGTACAGAATCTCCCCATGTAAATACACAGAGTCTCCCCTTGTACAGAGTCTCCCCCTGTACAGAATCTCCCCTTGTACAGAATTTCCCCCTGTACAGAATCTCCCCATGTAAATACACTGAATCTCCCCTTGTACAGTATCTCCCCTTGTACAGAATCTCCCCTTGTACACAATCTACCCATGTACAGAATCTCCCCATGTAAATACACAGAGTCTCCCCTTGTACAGAGTCTCCCCTTGTACAGATTCTCCCCTTGTACACAATCTCCCCATGTACAGAATCTCCCCATGTAAATACACAGAATCTCCCCTTGTGCAGAATCTCCCCTTGTACACAATGACCCCATGTACAGAATCTCCCCATGTAAATACACAGAGTCTCCTCTTGTAGAGAGTCTCCCCTTGTACAGAATCTCCCCTTGTACAGAATCTCCCCATGTAAAAACACAGAGTCTCCCCTTGTACAGAGTCTCCCTTTGTACAGAATCTCCCCTTGTACAGAATTTCCCCATGTACAGAATCTCCCCATGTACAGAATCTCCCCATGTAAATACACAGAGTCTCCCCTTGTACAGAGTCTCCCCTTGTACAGAATCTCCCCTTGTACAGAATCTCCCCTTGTACAGAATCTCCCATTGTACACAATCTCCCCATGTACAGAATCTCCCCATGTAAATATACAGAATCGCCTTTTGTAAATACATACATCTCCCCTTGCACACAGGGAGAGCCTCCCCTTGTACAGAGTTTCCCCTTGTACAGAATCTCCCGTGTACAGAATCTCCCCATGTACAGAATCTCCCCATGTAAATGCACAGAATCTCCCCTTGTACAGAATCTTCCCTTGTACAAAGTCTCCTCTTGTACACAATCTCCCCATGAACAGAATCTCCCCATGTAAATACACAGAGTCTCCCCTTGTACAGAGTCTCCCCTTGTACAGAGTCTCCCCTTGTACAGAATCTCCCCTTGTACAGAATCTCCCCATGTAAATACACAGAGTCTCCCCTTGTACAGAGTCTCCCCTTGTACAGAATCTCCCTTTGTACAGAATTTCCCCATGTACAGAATCTCCCCATGTAAATACACAGAGTCTCCCCTTGTAGAGAGTCTCCCTTTGTACAGAATCTCCCCTTGTACAGAATTTCCCCATGTACAGAATCTCCCCATGTACAGAATCTCCCCATGTAAATACACAGAGTCTCCCCTTGTACAGAGTCTCCCCTTGTACAGAGTCTCCCCTTGTACAGAATCTCCCCTTGTACAGAATCTCCCCTTGTAAATACACAGAGTCTCCCCTTGTACAGAGTCTCCCCTTGTACAGAATCTCCCCTTGGACAGAATTTCCCCATGTACAGAATCTCCCCATGTACAGAATCTCCCCATGTAAATACACTGAATCTCCCCTTGTACAGTATCTCCCCTTGTACAGAATCTCCCCTTGTACACAATCTACCCATGCACAGAATCTCCCCATGTAAATACACAGAGTCTCCCCTTGGACAGAGTCTCCCCTTGTACAGAGTCTCCCCTTGTACAGAATCTCCCCTTGTACACAATCTCCCCATGTACAGAATCTCCCCATGTAAATAGACAGAATCTCCCCTTGTGCAGAATCTCCCCTTCGACCCAATCACCCCATGTACAGAATCTCCCCATGTAAATACACAGAGTCTCCCCTTGTAGAGAGTCTCCCCTTGTACAGAATCTCCCCTTGTCCAGAATCTCCCCATGTAAATACACAGAGTCTCCCCTTGTACAGAGTCTCCCTTTGTACAGAATCTCCCTTTGTACAGAATTTCCCCATGTACAGAATCTCCCCATGTACAGAATCTCCCCATGTAAATACACAGAGTCTCCCCTTGTACAGAGTCTCCCCTTGTACAGAATCACCCCTTGTACAGAATCTCCCATTGTATACAATCTCCCCATGTACAGAATCTCCCCATGTAAATATACAGAATCGCCTTTTGTAAATACACAAATCTCCCCTTGCACACAGGGAGAGCCTCCCCTTGTACAGAGTCTCCCCTTGTACAGAATCTCCCGTGTACAGAATCTCCCCATGTCCAGAATCTCCCCATGTAAATGCACAGAATCCCCCTTGTACAGAATCTTCCCTTGTACAAAGTCTCCCCTTGTACACAATCTCTCCATGTACAGAATCTCCCCATGTAAATACACAGAGTCTCCCCTTGTCCAGAGTCTCCCCTTGTGCAGAATCTCCCGTGTACAGAATCTCCCCATGTACAGAATCTCCCCATGTAAATGCACAGAATCTCCCCTTGTACAGAATCTTCCCTTGTACAAAGTCTCCCCTTGTACACAATCTCCCCATGTACAGAATCTCTCCATGTAAATACACAGAGTCTCCCCTTGTACAGAGTCTCCCCTTCTACAGACTCTCCCCTTGTACAGAATCTCCCCTTGTACAGAATCTCCCCATGTAAATACACAGAGTCTCCCCTTGTACAGAATCTCCACTTGTACAGAATTTCCCCATGTACAGAATCTCCCCATGTACAAAATCTCCCCATGTAAATACACTGAATCTCCCCTTGAACAGTATCTCCCCTTGGACAGAATCTCCCATTGCACACAATCTCCCCATGTACAGAATCTCCCCATGTAAATACACAGAGTCTCCCCTTGTACAGAGTCTCCCCTTGTACAGAATCTCCCCTTGTACAGAATTTCCCCATGTACAGAATCTCCCCATGTACACAATCTCCCCATGTAAATACACTGAATCTCCCCTTGTACAGTATCTCCCCTTGTACAGAATTTCCCCTTGTACACAATCTACCCATGTACAGAATCTCCCCATGTAAATACACAGAGTCTCCCCTTGTACAGAGTCTCCCCTTGTACAGAGTCTCCCCTTGTACAGAATCTCCCCTTGTACACAATCTCCCCATGTACAGAATCTCCCCATGTAAATACACAGAATGTCCCCTTGTAGAGAGTCTCCCCTTGTACAGAATCTCCCCATGTAAATACACAGAGTCTCCCCTTGTACAGAGTCTCCCTTTGTACAGAATCTCCCCTTGTACAGAATTTCCCCATGTACAGAATCTCCACATGTACAGAATCTCCCCATGTAAATACACTGAATCTCCCCTTGTACAGAATCTCCCCTTGTACAGAATCTCCCCTTGTACAGAATCTCCCCATTTACAGAAACTCCCATGTAAATACACAGAGACTCCCCTTGTACAGAGTCTCCCCTTGTACAGAGTCTCCCCTTGTACAGAATCTCCCCTTGTACAGAATTTCCCCATGTACAGAATCTCCCCATGTACAAAATCTCCCCATGTAAATACACTGAATCTCCCCTTGCACAGTATCTCCCCTTGTACAGAATCTCCCATTGTACACAATCTCCCCGTGTACAGAATCTCCCCATGTAAATACACAGAGTCTCCCCTTGTAGAGAGTCTCCCCTTGGACAGAATCTCCCCTTGTACAGAATATCCCCATGTAAATACACAGAATCTCCCCTTGTACAGAGTCTCCCTTTGTCCAGAATCTCCCTTTGTACAGAATTTCCCCATGTACAGAATCTCCCCACGTACAGAATCTCCCCATGTAAATACACTGAATCTCCCCTTGTACAGAATCGCCCCTTGTACAGAATCTCCCCTTGTACAGAATCTCCCCTTGTAAATACACAGAGTCTCCCCTTGTACAGAGTCTCCCCTTGTACAGAATCTCCCCTTGGATAGAATTTCCCCATGTACAGAATCTCCCCATGTACAGAATCTCCCCATGTAAATACACTGAATCTCCCCTTGTACAGTATCTCCCCTTGTACAGAATCTCCCCTTGTACACAATCTACCCATGTACAGAATCTCCCCATGTAAATACACAGAGTCTCCCCTTGTACAGAGTCTCCCCTTGTACAGAGTCTCCCCTTGTACAGAATCTCCCCTTGTACACAATCTCCCCATGTACAGAATCTCCCCATGTAAATACACTGAATCTCCCCTTGTGCAGAATCTCCCCTTGTACCCAATCACCCCATGTACAGAATCTCCCCATGGAAATACACAGAGTCTCCCCTTGTACAGAGTCTCCCCTTCTACAGACTCTCCCCTTGTACAGAATCTCCCCTTGTACAGAATCTCCCCATGTAAATACACAGAGTCTCCCCTTGTACAGAATCTCCCCTTGTACAGAATCTCCCCATGTAAATACACAGAGTCTCCCCTTGGACAGAGTCTCCCCTTGTACAGAGTCTCCCCTTGTACAGAATCTCCCCTTGTACACAATCTCCCCATGTACAGAATCTCCCCATGTAAATAGACAGAATCTCCCCTTGTGCAGAATCTCCCCTTCGACCCAATCACCCCATGTACAGAATCTCCCCATGGAAATACACAGAGTCTCCCCTTGTAGAGAGTCTCCCCTTGTACAGAATCTCCCCTTGTCCAGAATCTCCCCATGTAAATACACAGAGTCTCCCCTTGTACAGAGTCTCCCTTTGTACAGAATCTCCCTTTGTACAGAATTTCCCCATGTACAGAATCTCCCCATGTACAGAATCTCCCCATGTAAATACACAGAGTCTCCCCTTGTACAGAGTCTCCCCTTGTACAGAATCACCCCTTGTACAGAATCTCCCATTGTATACAATCTCCCCATGTACAGAATCTCCCCATGTAAATATACAGAATCGCCTTTTGTAAATACACAAATCTCCCCTTGCACACAGGGAGAGCCTCCCCTTGTACAGAGTCTCCCCTTGTACAGAATCTCCCGTGTACAGAATCTCCCCATGTCCAGAATCTCCCCATGTAAATGCACAGAATCCCCCTTGTACAGAATCTTCCCTTGTACAAAGTCTCCCCTTGTACACAATCTCTCCATGTACAGAATCTCCCCATGTAAATACACAGAGTCTCCCCTTGTCCAGAGTCTCCCCTTGTGCAGAATCTCCCGTGTACAGAATCTCCCCATGTACAGAATCTCCCCATGTAAATGCACAGAATCTCCCCTTGTACAGAATCTTCCCTTGTACAAAGTCTCCCCTTGTACACAATCTCCCCATGTACAGAATCTCTCCATGTAAATACACAGAGTCTCCCCTTGTACAGAGTCTCCCCTTCTACAGACTCTCCCCTTGTACAGAATCTCCCCTTGTACAGAATCTCCCCATGTAAATACACAGAGTCTCCCCTTGTACAGAATCTCCCCTTGTACAGAATTTCCCCATGTACAGAATCTCCCCATGTACAAAATCTCCCCATGTAAATACACTGAATCTCCCCTTGAACAGTATCTCCCCTTGGACAGAATCTCCCATTGCACACAATCTCCCCATGTACAGAATCTCCCCATGAAAATACACAGAGTCTCCCCTTGTACAGAGTCTCCCCTTGTACAGAATCTCCCCTTGTACAGAATTTCCCCATGTACAGAATCTCCCCATGTACACAATCTCCCCATGTAAATACACTGAATCTCCCCTTGTACAGTATCTCCCCTTGTACAGAATTTCCCCTTGTACACAATCTACCCATGTACAGAATCTCCCCATGTAAATACACAGAGTCTCCCCTTGTACAGAGTCTCCCCTTGTACAGAGTCTCCCCTTGTACAGAATCTCCCCTTGTACACAATCTCCCCATGTACAGAATCTCCCCATGTAAATACACAGAATGTCCCCTTGTAGAGAGTCTCCCCTTGTACAGAATCTCCCCATGTAAATACACAGAGTCTCCCCTTGTACAGAGTCTCCCTTTGTACAGAATCTCCCCTTGTACAGAATTTCCCCATGTACAGAATCTCCACATGTACAGAATCTCCCCATGTAAATACACTGAATCTCCCCTTGTACAGAATCTCCCCTTGTACAGAATCTCCCCTTGTACAGAATCTCCCCATTTACAGAAACTCCCATGTAAATACACAGAGACTCCCCTTGTACAGAGTCTCCCCTTGTACAGAGTCTCCCCTTGTACAGAATCTCCCCTTGTACAGAATTTCCCCATGTACAGAATCTCCCCATGTACAAAATCTCCCCATGTAAATACACTGAATCTCCCCTTGCACAGTATCTCCCCTTGTACAGAATCTCCCATTGTACACAATCTCCCCGTGTACAGAATCTCCCCATGTAAATACACAGAGTCTCCCCTTGTAGAGAGTCTCCCCTTGGACAGAATCTCCCCTTGTACAGAATATCCCCATGTAAATACACAGAATCTCCCCTTGTACAGAGTCTCCCTTTGTCCAGAATCTCCCTTTGTACAGAATTTCCCCATGTACAGAATCTCCCCACGTACAGAATCTCCCCATGTAAATACACTGAATCTCCCCTTGTACAGAATCGCCCCTTGTACAGAATCTCCCCTTGTACAGAATCTCCCCTTGTAAATACACAGAGTCTCCCCTTGTACAGAGTCTCCCCTTGTACAGAATCTCCCCTTGGATAGAATTTCCCCATGTACAGAATCTCCCCATGTACAGAATCTCCCCATGTAAATACACTGAATCTCCCCTTGTACAGTATCTCCCCTTGTACAGAATCTCCCCTTGTACACAATCTACCCATGTACAGAATCTCCCCATGTAAATACACAGAGTCTCCCCTTGTACAGAGTCTCCCCTTGTACAGAGTCTCCCCTTGTACAGAATCTCCCCTTGTACACAATCTCCCCATGTACAGTATCTCCCCATGTAAATACACTGAATCTCCCCTTGTGCAGAATCTCCCCTTGTACCCAATCACCCCATGTACAGAATCTCCCCATGGAAATACACAGAGTCTCCCCTTGTACAGAGTCTCCCCTTCTACAGACTCTCCCCTTGTACAGAATCTCCCCTTGTACAGAATCTCCCCATGTAAATACACAGAGTCTCCCCTTGTACAGAATCTCCCCTTGTACAGAATTTCCCCATGTACAGAATCTCCCCATGTGCAAAATCTCCCCATGTAAATACACTGAATCTCCCCTTGAACAGTATCTCCCCTTGTACAGAATCTCCCATTGCACACAATCTCCCCATGTACAGAATCTCCCCATGTAAATACACAGAGTCTCCCCTTGTACAGAGTCTCCCCTTGTACAGAATCTCCCCTTGTACAGAATTTCCCCATGTACAGAATCTCCCCATGTACACAATCTACCCATGTAAATACACTGAATCTCCCCTTGTCCAGTATCTCCCCTTGTACAGAATTTCCCCTTGTACACAATCTACCCATGTACAGAATCTCCCCATGTAAATACACAGAGTCTCCCCTTGTACAGAGTCTCCCCTTGTACAGAGTCTCCCCTTGTACAGAATCTCCCCTTGTACACAATCTCCCCATGCACAGAATCTCCCCATGTAAATACACAGAATGTCCCCTTGTAGAGAGTCTCCCCTTGTACAGAATCTCCCCATGTAAATACATAGAGTCTCCCCTTGTACAGAGTCTCCCTTTGTACAGAATCTCCCCTTGTACAGAATTTCCCCATGTACAGAATCTCCACATGTACAGAATCTCCCCATGTAAATACACTGAATCTCCCCTTGTACAGAATCTCCCCTTGTACAGAATCTCCCCTTGTACAGAATCTCCCCATTTACAGAAACTCCCATGTAAATACACAGAGACTCCCCTTGTACAGAGTCTCCCCTTGTACAGAGTCTCCCCTTGTACAGAATCTCCCCTTGTACAGAATTTCCCCATGTACAGAATCTCCCCATGTACAAAATCTCCCCATGTAAATACACTGAATCTCCCCTTGCACAGTATCTCCCCTTGTACAGAATCTCCCATTGTACACAATCTCCCCGTGTACAGAATCTCCCCATGTAAATACACAGAGTCTCCCCTTGTAGAGAGTCTCCCCTTGTACAGAATCTCCCCTTGTACAGAATATCCCCATGTAAATACACAGAATCTCCCCTTGTACAGAGTCTCCCTTTGTACAGAATCTCCCTTTGTACAGAATTTCCCCATGTACAGAATCTCCCCACGTACAGAATCTCCCCATGTAAATACACTGAATCTCCCCTTGTACAGAATCGCCCCTTGTACAGAATCTCCCCTTGTACAGAATCTCCCCTTGTAAATACACAGAGTCTCCCCTTGTACAGAGTCTCCCCTTGTACAGAATCTCCCCTTGGACAGAATTTCCCCATGTACAGAATCTCCCCATGTACAGAATCTCCCCATGTAAATACACTGAATCTCCCCTTGTACAGTATCTCCCCTTGTACAGAATCTCCCCTTGTACACAATCTACCCATGTACAGAATCTCCCCATGTAAATACACAGAGTCTCCCCTTGTACAGAGTCTCCCCTTGTACAGAGTCTCCCCTTGTACAGAGTCTCCCCTTGTACAGTATCTCCCCTTGTACAGAATTTCCCCATGTACAGAATCTCCCCATGTACACAATCTCCCCATGTAAATACACTGAATCTCCCCTTGTACAGTCTCCCCTTGTACAGAATCTCCCCTTGTACAGAATTTCCCCATGTACAGAATCTCCCCATGTACACAATCTCCCCATGTACATACACTGAATCTCCCCTTGTACAGTATCTCCCCTTGTACAGAATTTCCCCTTGTACACAATCTACCCATGTACAGAAACTCCCCATGTAAATACACAGAGTCTCCCCTTGTACAGAGTCTCCCCTTGTACAGAGTCTCCCCTTGTACAGAATCTCCCCTTGTACACAATCTCCCCATGTACAGAATCTCCCCATGTAAATACACAGAATGTCCCCTTGCAGAGAGTCTCCCCTTGTACAGAATCTCCCCATGTAAATACACAGAGTCTCCCCTTGTACAGAGTCTCCCTTTGTACAGAATCTCCCCTTGTACAGAATTTCCCCATGTACAGAATCTCCACATGTACAGAATCTCCCCATGTAAATACACTGAATCCCCCCTTGTACAGAATCTCCCCTTGTACAGAATCTCCCCTTGTACAGAATCTCCCCATTTACAGAAACTCCCATGTAAATACACAGAGACTCCCCTTGTACAGAGTCTCCCCTTGTACAGAGTCTCCCCTTGTACAGAATCTCCCCTTGTACAGAATCTCCCCATGTAAATACACTGAATCTCCCCTTGTACAGAATCGCCCCTTGTACAGAATCTCCCCTTGTACAGAATCTCCCCTTGTAAATACACAGAGTCTCCCCTTGTACAGAGTCTCCCCTTGTACAGAATCTCCCCTTGGACAGAATTTCCCCATGTACAGAATCTCCCCATGTACAGAATCTCCCCATGTAAATACACTGAATCTCCCCTTGTACAGTATCTCCCCTTGTACAGAATCTCCCCTTGTACACAATCTACCCATGTACAGAATCTCCCCATGTAAATACACAGAGTCTCCCCTTGTACAGAGTCTCCCCTTGTACAGAGTCTCCCCTTGTACAGAATCTCCCCTTGTACACAATCTCCCCATGTACAGAATCTCCCCATGTAAATACACTGAATCTCCCCTTGTGCAGAATCTCCCCTTGTACCCAATCACCCCATGTACAGAATCTCCCCATGTAAATACACAGAGTCTCCCCTTGTACAGAGTCTCCCCTTCTACAGACTCTCCCCTTGTACAGAATCTCCCCTTGTACAGAATCTCCCCATGTAAATACACAGAGTCTCCCCTTGTACAGAATCTCCCCTTGTACAGAATTTCCCCATGTACAGAATCTCCCCATGTACAAAATCACCCCATGTAAATACACTGAATCTCCCCTTGAACAGTATCTCCCCTTGTACAGAATCTCCCATTGCACACAATCTCCCCATGTACAGAATCTCCCCATGTAAATACACAGAGTCTCCCCTTGTACAGAGTCTCCCCTTGTACAGAGTCTCCCCTTGTACAGAGTCTCCCCTTGTACAGAATCTCCCCTTGTACACAGTCTCCCCATGTACAGAATCTCCCCATGTAAATACACAGAATGTCCCCTTGTAGAGAGTCTCCCCTTGTACAGAATCTCCCCATGTAAATACACAGAGTCTCCCCTTGTACAGAGTCTCCCTTTGTACAGAATCTCCCCTTGTACAGAATTTCCCCATGTACAGAATCTCCACATGTACAGAATCTCCCCATGTAAATACACTGAATCTCCCCTTGTACAGAATCTCCCCTTGTACAGAATCTCCCCTTGTACAGAATCTCCCCATTTACGGAAACTCCCATGTAAATACACAGAGACTCCCCTTGTACAGAGTCTCCCCTTGTACAGAGTCTCCCCTTGTACAGAATCTCCCCTTGTACAGAATTTCCCCATGTACAGAATCTCCCCATGTACAAAATCTCCCCATGTAAATACACTGAATCTCCCCTTGCACAGTATCTCCCCTTGTACAGAATCTCCCATTGTACACAATCTCCCCGTGTACAGAATCTCCCCATGTAAATACACAGAGTCTCCCCTTGTAGAGAGTCTCCCCTTGTACAGAATCTCCCCTTGTACAGAATATCCCCATGTAAATACACAGAATCTCCCCTTGTACAGAGTCTCCCTTTGTACAGAATCTCCCTTTGTACAGAATTTCCCCATGTACAGAATCTCCCCACGTACAGAATCTCCCCATGTAAATACACTGAATCTCCCCTTGTTCAGAATCGCCCCTTGTACAGAATCTCCCCTTGTACAGAATCTCCCCTTGTAAATACACAGAGTCTCCCCTTGTACAGAGTCTCCCCTTGTACAGAATCTCCCCTTGGACAGAATTTCCCCATGTACAGAATCTCCCCATGTACAGAATCTCCCCATGTAAATACACTGAATCTCCCCTTGTACAGTATCTCCCCATGTACAGAATCTCCCCTTGTACACAATCTACCCATGTACAGAATCTCCCCATGTAAATACACAGAGTCTCCCCTTGTACAGAGTCTCCCCTTGTACAGAGTCTCCCCTTGTACAGTATCTCCCCTTGTACAGAATTTCCCCATGTACAGAATCTCCCCATGTACACAATCTCCCCATGTAAATACACTGAATCTCCCCTTGTACAGAGTCTCCCCTTGTACAGAATCTCCCCTTGTACAGAATTTCCCCATGTACAGAATCTCCCCATGTACACAATCTCCCCATGTAAATACACTGAATCTCCCCTTGTACAGTATCTCCCCTTGTACAGAATTTCCCCTTGTACACAATCTACCCATGTACAGAAACTCCCCATGTAAATACACAGAGTCTCCCCTTGTACAGAGTCTCCCCTTGTACAGAGTCTCCCCTTGTACAGAATCTCCCCTTGTACACAATCTCCCCATGTACAGAATCTCCCCATGTAAATACACAGAATGTCCCCTTGTAGAGAGTCTCCCCTTGTACAGAATCTCCCCATGTAAATACACAGAGTCTCCCCTTGTACAGAGTCTCCCTTTGTACAGAATCTCCCCTTGTACAGAATTTCCCCATGTACAGAATCTCCACATGTACAGAATCTCCCCATGTAAATACACTGAATCCCCCCTTGTACAGAATCTCCCCTTGTACAGAATCTCCCCTTGTACAGAATCTCCCCATTTACAGAAACTCCCATGTAAATACACAGAGACTCCCCTTGTACAGAGTCTCCCCTTGTACAGAGTCTCCCCTTGTACAGAATCTACCCTTGTACAGAATCTCCCCATGTAAATACACTGAATCTCCCCTTGTACAGAATCGCCCCTTGTACAGAATCTCCCCTTGTACAGAATCTCCCCTTGTAAATACACAGAGTCTCCCCTTGTACAGAGTCTACCCTTGTACAGAATCTCCCCTTGGACAGAATTTCCCCATGTACAGAATCTCCCCATGTACAGAATCTCCCCATGTAAATACACTGAATCTCCCCTTGTACAGTATCTCCCCTTGTACAGAATCTCCCCTTGTACACAATCTACCCATGTACAGAATCTCCCCATGTAAATACACAGAGTCTCCCCTTGTACAGAGTCTCCCCTTGTACAGAGTCTCCCCTTGTACAGAATCTCCCCTTGTACACAATCTCCCCATGTACAGAATCTCCCCATGTAAATACACTGAATCTCCCCTTGTGCAGAATCTCCCCTTGTACCCAATCACCCCATGTACAGAATCTCCCCATGTAAATACACAGAGTCTCCCCTTGTACAGAGTCTCCCCTTCTACAGACCCTCCCCTTGTTACAGAATCTCCCCTTGTACAGAATCTCCCCATGTAAATACACAGAGTCTCCCCTTGTACAGAATCTCCCCTTGTACAGAATTTCCCCATGTACAGAATCTCCCCATGTACAAAATCTCCCCATGTAAATACACTGAATCTCCCCTTGAACAGTATCTCCCCTTGTACAGAATCTCCCATTGCACACAATCTCCCCATGTACAGAATCTCCCCATGTAAATACACAGAGTCTCCCCTTGTACAGAGTCTCCCCTTGTACAGAATCTCCCCTTGTACAGAATTTCCCCATGTACAGAATCTCCCCATGTACACAATCTCACCATGTAAATACACTGAATCTCCCCTTGTCCAGTATCTCCCCTTGTACAGAATTTCCCCTTGTACACAATCTACCCATGTACAGAATCTCCCCATGTAAATACACAGAGTCTCCCCTTGTACAGAGTCTCCCCTTGTACAGAGTCTCCCCTTGTACAGAATCTCCCCTTGTACACAATCTCCCCATGTACAGAATCTCCCCATGTAAATACACAGAATGTCCCCTTGTAGAGAGTCTCCCCTTGTACAGAATCTCCCCATGTAAATACACAGAGTCTCCCCTTGTACAGAGTCTCCCTTTGTACAGAATCTCCCCTTGTACAGAATTTCCCCATGTACAGAATCTCCACATGTACAGAATCTCCCCATGTAAATACACTGAATCTCCCCTTGTACAGAATCTCCCCTTGTACAGAATCTCCCCTTGTACAGAATCTCCCCATTTACGGAAACTCCCATGTTAGTACACAGAGACTCCCCTTGTACAGAGTCTCCCCTTGTACAGAGTCTCCCCTTGTACAGAATCTCCCCTTGTACAGAATATCCCCATGTAAATACACAGAATCTCCCCTTGTACAGAGTCTCCCTTTGTACAGAATCTCCCTTTGTACAGAATTTCCCCATGTACAGAATCTCCCCACGTACAGAATCTCCCCATGTAAATACACTGAATCTCCCCTTGTTCAGAATCGCCCCTTGTACAGAATCTCCCCTTGTACAGAATCTCCCCTTGTAAATACACAGAGTCTCCCCTTGTACAGAGTCTCCCCTTGTACAGAATCTCCCCTTGGACAGAATTTCCCCATGTACAGAATCTCCCCATGTACAGAATCTCCCCATGTAAATACACTGAATCTCCCCTTGTACAGTATCTCCCCATGTACAGAATCTCCCCTTGTACACAATCTACCCATGTACAGAATCTCCCCATGTAAATACACAGAGTCTCCCCTTGTACAGAGTCTCCCCTTGTACAGAGTCTCCCCTTGTACAGTATCTCCCCTTGTACAGAATTTCCCCATGTACAGAATCTCCCCATGTACACAATCTCCCCATGTAAATACACTGAATCTCCCCTTGTACAGAGTCTCCCCTTGTACAGAATCTCCCCTTGTACAGAATTTCCCCATGTACAGAATCTCCCCATGTACACAATCTCCCCATGTAAATACACTGAATCTCCCCTTGTACAGTATCTCCCCATGTACAGAATTTCCCCTTGTACACAATCTACCCATGTACAGAAACTCCCCATGTAAATACACAGAGTCTCCCCTTGTACAGAGTCTCCCCTTGTACAGAGTCTCCCCTTGTACAGAATCTCCCCTTGTACACAATCTCCCCATGTACAGAATCTCCCCATGTAAATACACTGAATCTCCCCTTGTACAGTATCTCCCCATGTACAGAATCTCCCCTTGTACACAATCTACCCATGTACAGAATCTCCCCATGTAAATACACAGAGTCTCCCCTTGTACAGAGTCTCCCCTTGTACAGAGTCTCCCCTTGTACAGTATCTCCCCTTGTACAGAATTTCCCCATGTACAGAATCTCCCCATGTACACAATCTCCCCATGTAAATACACTGAATCTCCCCTTGTACAGAGTCTCCCCTTGTACAGAATCTCCCCTTGTACAGAATTTCCCCATGTACAGAATCTCCCCATGTACACAATCTCCCCATGTAAATACACTGAATCTCCCCTTGTACAGTATCTCCCCATGTACAGAATTTCCCCTTGTACACAATCTACCCATGTACAGAAACTCCCCATGTAAATACACAGAGTCTCCCCTTGTACAGAGTCTCCCCTTGTACAGAGTCTCCCCTTGTACAGAATCTCCCCTTGTACACAATCTCCCCATGTACAGAATCTCCCCATGTAAATACACAGAATGTCCCCTTGTAGAGAGTCTCCCCTTGTACAGAATCTCCCCATGTAAATACACAGAGTCTCCCCTTGTACAGAGTCTCCCTTTGTACAGAATCTCCCCTTGTACAGAATTTCCACATGTACAGAATCTCCACATGTCCAGAATCTCCCCATGTAAATACACTGAATCCCCCCTTGTACAGAATCTCCCCTTGTACAGAATCTCCCCTTGTACAGAATCTCCCCATTTACAGAAACTCCCATGTAAATACACAGAGACTCCCCTTGTACAGAGTCTCCCCTTGTACAGAGTCTCCCCTTGTACAGAATCTACCCTTGTACAGAATCTCCCCATGTAAATACACTGAATCTCCCCTTGTACAGAATCGCCCCTTGTACAGAATCTCCCCTTGTACAGAATCTCCCCTTGTAAATACACAGAGTCTCCCCTTGTACAGAGTCTACCCTTGTACAGAATCTCCCCTTGGACAGAATTTCCCCATGTACAGAATCTCCCCATGTACAGAATCTCCCCATGTAAATACACTGAATCTCCCCTTGTACAGTATCTCCCCTTGTACAGAATCTCCCCTTGTACACAATCTACCCATGTACAGAATCTCCCCATGTAAATACACAGAGTCTCCCCTTGTACAGAGTCTCCCCTTGTACAGAGTCTCCCCTTGTACAGAATCTCCCCTTGTACACAATCTCCCCATGTACAGAATCTCCCCATGTAAATACACTGAATCTCCCCTTGTGCAGAATCTCCCCTTGTACCCAATCACCCCATGTACAGAATCTCCCCATGTAAATACACAGAGTCTCCCCTTGTACAGAGTCTCCCCTTCTACAGACCCTCCCCTTGTACAGAATCTCCCCTTGTACAGAATCTCCCCATGTAAATACACAGAGTCTCCCCTTGTACAGAATCTCCCCTTGTACAGAATTTCCCCATGTACAGAATCTCCCCATGTACAAAATCTCCCCATGTAAATACACTGAATCTCCCCTTGAACAGTATCTCCCCTTGTACAGAATCTCCCATTGCACACAATCTCCCCATGTACAGAATCTCCCCATGTAAATACACAGAGTCTCCCCTTGTACAGAGTCTCCCCTTGTACAGAATCTCCCCTTGTACAGAATTTCCCCATGTACAGAATCTCCCCATGTACACAATCTCCCCATGTAAATACACTGAATCTCCCCTTGTCCAGTATCTCCCCTTGTACAGAATTTCCCCTTGTACACAATCTACCCATGTACAGAATCTCCCCATGTAAATACACAGAGTCTCCCCTTGTACAGAGTCTCCCCTTGTACAGAGTCTCCCCTTGTACAGAATCTCCCCTTGTACACAATCTCCCCATGTACAGAATCTCCCCATGTAAATACACAGAATGTCCCCTTGTAGAGAGTCTCCCCTTGTACAGAATCTCCCCATGTAAATACACAGAGTCTCCCCTTGTACAGAGTCTCCCTTTGTACAGAATCTCCCCTTGTACAGAATTTCCCCATGTACAGAATCTCCACATGTACAGAATCTCCCCATGTAAATACACTGAATCTCCCCTTGTACAGAATCTCCCCTTGTACAGAATCTCCCCTTGTACAGAATCTCCCCATTTACGGAAACTCCCATGTAAATACACAGAGACTCCCCTTGTACAGAGTCTCCCCTTGTACAGAGTCTCCCCTTGTACAGAATCTCCCCTTGTACAGAATTTCCCCATGTACAGAATCTCCCCATGTACAAAATCTCCCCATGTAAATACACTGAATCTCCCCTTGCACAGTATCTCCCCTTGTACAGAATCTCCCATTGTACACAATCTCCCCGTGTACAGAATCTCCCCATGTAAATACACAGAGTCTCCCCTTGTAGAGAGTCTCCACTTGTACAGAATCTCCCCTTGTACAGAATATCCCCATGTAAATACACAGAATCTCCCCTTGTACAGAGTCTCCCTTTGTACAGAATCTCCCTTTGTACAGAATTTCCCCATGTACAGAATCTCCCCACGTACAGAATCTCCCCATGTAAATACACTGAATCTCCCCTTGTTCAGAATCGCCCCTTGTACAGAATCTCCCCTTGTACAGAATCTCCCCTTGTAAATACACAGAGTCTCCCCTTGTACAGAGTCTCCCCTTGTACAGAATCTCCCCTTGGATAGAATTTCCCCATGTACAGAATCTCCCCATGTACAGAATCTCCCCATGTAAATACACTGAATCTCCCCTTGTACAGTATCTCCCCTTGTACAGAATCTCCCCTTGTACACAATCTACCCATGTACAGAATCTCCCCATGTAAATACACAGAGTCTCCCCTTGTACAGAGTCTCCCCTTGTACAGAGTCTCCCCTTGTACAGTATCTCCCCTTGTACAGAATTTCCCCATGTACAGAATCTCCCCATGTACACAATCTCCCCATGTAAATACACTGAATCTCCCCTTGTACAGAGTCTCCCCTTGTACAGAATCTCCCCTTGTACAGAATTTCCCCATGTACACAATCTCCCCATGTACACAATCTCCCCATGTAAATACACTGAATCTCCCCTTGTACAGTATCTCCCCTTGTACAGAATTTCCCCTTGTACACAATCTACCCATGTACAGAAACTCCCCATGTAAATACACAGAGTCTCCCCTTGTACAGAGTCTCCCCTTGTACAGAGTCTCCCCTTGTACAGAATCTCCCCTTGTACACAATCTCCCCATGTACAGAATCTCCCCATGTAAATACACAGAATGTCCCCTTGTAGAGAGTCTCCCCTTGTACAGAATCTCCCCATGTAAATACACAGAGTCTCCCCTTGTACAGAGTCTCCCTTTGTACAGAATCTCCCCTTGTACAGAATTTCCCCATGTACAGAATCTCCACATGTACAGAATCTCCCCATGTAAATACACTGAATCCCCCCTTGTACAGAATCTCCCCTTGTACAGAATCTCCCCTTGTACAGAATCTCCCCATTTACAGAAACTCCCATGTAAATACACAGAGACTCCCCTTGTACAGAGTCTCCCCTTGTACAGAGTCTCCCCTCGTACAGAATCTCCCCTTGTACAGAATTTCGCCATGTACAGAATCACCCCATGTACAAAATCTCCCCATGTAAATACACTGAATCTCCCCTTGCACAGTATCTCCCCTTGTACAGAATCTCCCTTTGTACAGAATATCCCCTTGTGCACAATCTCCCGATGTCCAGAATCTCCCCATGTAAATACACAGAGTCTCCCCTTGTACAGAATCTCGCCTTGTACACAATCTCCCCTTGTTCACAATCTCCCCATGTACAGAATCTCCCCATGTAAATACACAGAGTCTCCCCTTGTACAGAGTCTCCCCTTGTACAGATTCTCCCCTTGTACACAATCTCCCCATGTACAGAATCTCCCCATGTAAATACACAGAATCTCCCCTTGTGCAGAATCTCCCCTTGTACACAATGACCCCATGTACAGAATCTCCCCATGTAAATACACAGAGTCTCCTCTTGTAGAGAGTCTCCCCTTGTACAGAATCTCCCCTTGTACAGAATCTCCCCATGTAAAAACACAGAGTCTCCCCTTGTACAGAGTCTCCCTTTGTACAGAATCTCCCCTTGTACAGAATTTCCCCATGTACAGAATCTCCCCATGTACAGAATCTCCCCATGTAAATACACAGAGTCTCCCCTTGTACAGAGTCTCCCCTTGTACAGAATCTCCCCTTGTACAGAATCTCCCCTTGTACAGAATCTCCCCTTGTACAGAATCTCCCATTGTACACAATCTCCCCATGTACAGAATCTCCCCATGTAAATATACAGAATCGCCTTTTGTAAATACATACATCTCCCCTTGCACACAGGGAGAGCCTCCCCTTGTACAGAGTTTCCCCTTGTACAGAATCTCCCGTGTACAGAATCTCCCCATGTACAGAATCTCCCCATGTAAATGCACAGAATCTCCCCTTGTACAGAATCTTCCCTTGTACAAAGTCTCCTCTTGTACACAATCTCCCCATGTACAGAATCTCCCCATGTAAATACACAGAGTCTCCCCTTGTACAGAGTCTCCCCTTGTACAGAGTCTCCCCTTGTACAGAATGTCCCCTTGTACAGAATCTCCCCATGTAAATACACAGAGTCTCCCCTTGTACAGAGTCTCCCCTTGTACAGAATCTCCCTTTGTACAGAATTTCCCCATGTACAGAATCTCCCCATGTAAATACACAGAGTCTCCCCTTGTAGAGAGTCTCCCTTTGTACAGAATCTCCCCTTGTACAGAATTTCCCCATGTACAGAATCTCCCCATGTACAGAATCTCCCCATGTAAATACACAGAGTCTCCCCTTGTACAGAGTCTCCCCTTGTACAGAGTCTCCCCTTGTACAGAATCTCCCCTTGTACAGAATCTCCCCTTGTAAATACACAGAGTCTCCCCTTGTACAGAGTCTCCCCTTGTACAGAATCTCCCCTTGGACAGAATTTCCCCATGTACAGAATCTCCCCATGTACAGAATCTCCCCATGTAAATACACTGAATCTCCCCTTGTACAGTATCTCCCCTTGTACAGAATCTCCCCTTGTACACAATCTACCCATGTACAGATTCTCCCCATGTAAATACACAGAGTCTCCCCTTGGACAGAGTCTCCCCTTGTACAGAGTCTCCCCTTGTACAGAATCTCCCCTTGTACACAATCTCCCCATGTACAGAATCTCCCCATGTAAATAGACAGAATCTCCCCTTGTGCAGAATCTCCCCTTGTACCCAATCAGCCCATGTACAGAATCTCCCCATGTAAATACACAGAGTCTCCCCTTGTAGAGAGTCTCCCCTTGTACAGAATCTCCCCTTGTCCAGAATCTCCCCATGTAAATACACAGAGTCTCCCCTTGTACAGAGTCTCCCCTTGTACAGAGTCTCCCTTTGTACAGAATTTCCCCATGTACAGAATCTCCCCATGTACAGAATCTCCCCATGTAAATACACAGAGTCTCCCCTTGTACAGAGTCTCCCCTTGCACAGAATCTCCCCTTGTACAGAATCGACCCATGTACAGAAAGTCTCTTTGTACACAATTTCCCCATGTACAGAATCTCCCCATGTAAATACACAGAGTCTCCCCTTGTACAGAGTCTCCCCTTGTACAGAATCACCCATTGTACAGAATCTCCCATTGTATACAATCTCCCCATGTACAGAATCTCCCCATGTAAATATACAGAATCGCCTTTTGTAAATACACAAATCTCCCCTTGCACACAGGGAGAGCCTCCCCTTGTACAGAGTCTCCCTTGTACAGAATCTCCCGTGTACAGAATCTCCCCATGTCCAGAATCTCCCCATGTAAATGCACAGAATCCCCCTTGTACAGAATCTTCCCTTGTACAAAGTCTCCCCTTGTACACAATCTCTCCATGTACAGAATCTCCCCATGTAAATACACAGAGTCTCCCCTTGTCCAGAGTCTCCCCTTGTGCAGAATCTCCCGTGTACAGAATCTCCCCATGTACAGAATCTCCCCATGTAAATGCACAGAATCTCCCCTTGTCCAGAATCTTCCCTTGTACAAAGTCTCCCCTTGTACACAATCTCCCCATGTACAGAATCTCTCCATGTAAATACACAGAGTCTCCCCTTGTACAGAGTCTCCCCTTCTACAGACTCTCCCCTTGTACAGAATCTCCCCTTGTACAGAATCTCCCCATGTAAATACACAGAGTCTCCCCTTGTACAGAATCTCCCCTTGTACAGAATTTCCCCATGTACAGAATCTCCCCATGTACAAAAGCTCCCCATGTAAATACACTGAATCTCCCCTTGAACAGTATCTCCCCTTGTACAGAATCTCCCATTGCACACAATCTCCCCATGTACAGAATCTCCCCATGTAAATACACAGAGTCTCCCCTTGTACAGAGTCTCCCCTTGTACAGAGTCTCCCCTTGTACAGAATCTCCCCTTGTACACAATCTCCCCATGTACAGAATCTCCCCATGTAAATACACAGAATGTCCCCTTGTAGAGAGTCTCCCCTTGTACAGAATCTCCCCATGTAAATACACAGAGTCTCCCCTTGTACAGAGTCTCCCTTTGTACAGAATCTCCCCTTGTACAGAATTTCCCCATGTACAGAATCTCCACATGTACAGAATCTCCCCATGTAAATACACTGAATCTCCCCTTGTACAGAATCTCCCCTTGTACAGAATCTCCTCTTGTACAGAATCTCCCCATTTACAGAAACTCCCATGTAAATACACAGAGACTCCCCTTGTACAGAGTCTCCCCTTGTACAGAGTCTCCCCTTGTACAGAATCTCCCCTTGTACAGAATTTCCCCATGTACAGAATCTCCCCATGTACAAAATCTCCCCATGTAAATACACTGAATCTCCCCTTGCACAGTATCTCCCCTTGTACAGAATCTCCCATTGTACACAATCTCCCCGTGTACAGAATCTCCCCATGTAAATACACAGAGTCTCCCCTTGTAGAGAGTCTCCCCTTGTACAGAATCTCCCCTTGTACAGAATATCCCCATGTAAATACACAGAATCTCCCCTTGTACAGAGTCTCCCTTTGTACAGAATCTCCCTTTGTACAGAATTTCCCCATGTACAGAATCTCCCCACGTACAGAATCTCCCCATGTAAATACACTGAATCTCCCCTTGTACAGAATCGCCCCTTGTACAGAATCTCCCCTTGTACAGAATCTCCCCTTGTAAATACACAGAGTCTCCCCTTGTACAGAGTCTCCCCTTGTACAGAATCTACCCTTGGACAGAATTTCCCCATGTACAGAATCTCCCCATGGACAGAATCTCCCCATGTAAATACACTGAATCTCCCCTTGTACAGTATCTCCCCTTGTACAGAATCTCCCCTTGTACACAATCTACCCATGTACAGAATCTCCCCATGTAAATACACAGAGTCTCCCCTTGTACAGAGTCTCCCCTTGTACAGAGTCTCCCCTTGTACAGAGTCTCCCCTTGTACAGAATCTCCCCTTGTACCCAATCACCCCATGTACAGAATCTCCCCATGTAAATACACAGAGTCTCCCCTTGTACAGAGTCTCCCCTTGTACAGAGTCTCCCCTTCTACAGACTCTCCCCTTGTACAGAATCTCCCCTTGTACAGAATCTCCCCATGTAAATACACAGAGTCTCCCCTTGTACAGAATCTCCCCTTGTACAGAATTTCCCCATGTACAGAATCTCCCCATGTACAAAATCTCCCCATGTAAATACACTGAATCTCCCCTTGAACAGTATCTCCCCTTGTACAGAATCTCCCATTGCACACAATCTCCCCATGTACAGAATCTCCCCATGTAAATACACAGAGTCTCCCCTTGTACAGAGTCTCCCCTTGTACAGAATCTCCCCTTGTACAGAATTTCCCCATGTACAGAATCTCCCCATGTACACAATCTCCCCATGTAAATACACTGAATCTCCCCTTGTACAGTATCTCCCCTTGTACAGAATTTCCCCTTGTACACAATCTACCCATGTACAGAATCTCCCCATGTAAATACACAGAGTCTCCCCTTGTACAGAGTCTCCCCTTGTACAGAGTCTCCCCTTGTACAGAATCTCCCCTTGTACACAATCTCCCCATGTACAGAATCTCCCCATGTAAATACACAGAATGTCCCCTTGTAGAGAGTCTCCCCTTGTACAGAATCTCCCCATGTAAATACACAGAGTCTCCCCTTGTACAGAGTCTCCCTTTGTACAGAATCTCCACATGTACAGAATCTCCCCATGTAAATACACTGAATCTCCCCTTGTACAGAATCTCCCCTTGTACAGAATCTCCCCTTGTACAGAATCTCCCCATTTACAGAAACTCCCATGTAAATACACAGAGACTCCCCTTGTACAGAGTCTCCCCTTGTACAGAGTCTCCCCTTGTACAGAATCTCCCCTTGTACAGAATTTCCCCATGTACAGAATCTCCCCATGTACAAAATCTCCCCATGTAAATACACTGAATCTCCCCTTGCACAGTATCTCCCCTTGTACAGAATCTCCCATTGTACACAATCTCCCCGTGTACAGAATCTCCCCATGTAAATACACAGAGTCTCCCCTTGTAGAGAGTCTCCCCTTGTACAGAATCTCCCCTTGTACAGAATATCCCCATGTAAATACACAGAATCTCCCCTTGTACAGAGTCTCCCTTTGTACAGAATCTCCCTTTGTACAGAATTTCCCCATGTACAGAATCTCCCCACGTACAGAATCTCCCCATGTAAATACACTGAATCTCCCCTTGTACAGAATCGCCCCTTGTACAGAGTCTCCCCTTGTACAGAGTCTCCCCTTGTACAGAATCTCCCCTTGGACAGAATTTCCCCATGTACAGAATCTCCCCATGTACAGAATCTCCCCATGTAAATACACTGAATCTCCCCTTGTACAGTATCTCCCCTTGTACAGAATCTCCCCTTGTACACAATCTACCCATGTACAGAATCTCCCCATGTAAATACACAGAGTCTCCCCTTGTACAGAGTCTCCCCTTGTACAGAGTCTCCCCTTGTACAGAATCTCCCCTTGTACACAATCTCCCCATGTACAGAATCTCCCCATGTAAATAGACAGAATCTCCCCTTGTGCAGAATCTCCCCTTGTACCCAATCACCCCATGTACAGAATCTCCCCATGTAAATACACAGAGTCTCCCCTTGTAGAGAGTCTCCCCTTGTACAGAATCTCCCCTTGTCCAGAATCTCCCCATGTAAATACACAGAGTCTCCCCTTGTACAGAGTCTCCCTTTGTACAGAATCTCCCCTTGTACAGAATTTCCCCATGTACAGAATCTCCCCATGTACAGAATCTCCCCATGTAAATACACAGAGTCTCCCCTTGTACAGAGTCTCCCCTTGCACAGAATCTCCCCTTGTACAGAATCGACCCATGTACAGAAAGTCTCTTTGTACACAATTTCCCCATGTACAGAATCTCCCCATGTAAATACACAGAGTCTCCCCTTGTACAGAGTCTCCCCTTCTACAGAATCACCCCTTGTACAGAATCTCCCATTGTATACAATCTCCCCATGTACAGAATCTCCCCATGTAAATATACAGAATCGCCTTTTGTAAATACACAAATCTCCCCTTGCACACAGGGAGAGCCTCCCCTTGTACAGAGTCTCCCCTTGTACAGAATCTCCCGTGTACAGAATCTCCCCATGTACAGAATCTCCCCATGTAAATGCACAGAATCTCCCCTTGTACAGAATCTTCCCTTGTACAAAGTCTCCCCTTGTACACAATCTCCCCATGTACAGAATCTCTCCATGTAAATACACAGAGTCTCCCCTTGTACAGAGTCTCCCCTTCTACAGACTCTCCCCTTGTACAGAATCTCCCCTTGTACAGAATCTCCCCATGTAAATACACAGAGTCTCCCCTTGTACAGAATCTCCCCTTGTACAGAATTTCCCCATGTACAGAATCTCCCCATGTACACAATCTCCCCATGTAAATACACTGAATCTCCCCTTGTACAGTATCTCCCCTTGTACAGAATTTCCCCTTGTACACAATCTACCCATGTACAGAATCTCCCCATGTAAATACACAGAGTCTCCCCTTGTACAGAGTCTCCCCTTGTACAGAGTCTCCCCTTGTACAGAATCTCCCCTTGTACACAATCTCCCCATGTACAGAATCTCCCCATGTAAATACACAGAATGTCCCCTTGTAGAGCGTCTCCCCTTGTACAGAATCTCCCCATGTAAATACACAGAGTTTCCCCTTGTACAGAGTCTCCCTTTGTACAGAATCTCCCCTTGTACAGAATTTCCCCATGTACAGAATCTCCACATGTACAGAATCTCCCCATGTAAATACACTGAATCTCCCCTTGTACAGAATCTCCCCTTGCACAGAATCTCCCCTTGTACAGAATCTCCCCATTGACAGAAACTCCCATGTAAATACACAGAGTCTCCCCTTGTACAGAGTCTCCCCTTGTACAGAATCTCCCCTTGTACAGAATTTCCCCATGTACAGAATCTCCCCATGTACAAAATCTCCCCATGTAAATACACTGAATCTCCCCTTGCACAGTATCTCCCCTTGTACAGAATCTCCCATTGCACAAAATCTCCCCGTGTACAGAATCTCCCCATGTAAATACACAGAGTCTCCCCTTGTACAGAGTCTCCCCTTGTACAGAGTCTCCCCTTGTACAGAATCTCCCCTTGTACAGAATCTCCCCTTGCACACAATCTCCCCATGTACAGAATCTCCCCATGTAAATACACAGAGTCTCCCCTTGTGGAGAGTCTCCCCTTGTACAGAATCTCCCCTTGTACAGAATATCCCCATGTAAATACACAGAATCTCCCCTTGTACAGAGTCTCCCTTTGTACAGAATCTCCCTTTGTACAGAATTTCCCCATGTACAGAATCTCCCCACGTACAGAATCTCCCCATGTAAATACACTGAATCTCCCCTTGTACAGAATCGCCCCTTGTACAGAATCTCCCCTTGTACACATTCTCCCCATGTACAGAATCTCCAATGTAAATACACAGAGTCTCCCCTTGTACAGAGTCTCCCCTTGTACAGAATCTCCCCTTGTACAGAATCTCCTCTTCTACACAATCAGCCCATGTACAGAATCTCCCCATGTAAATACACAGAGTCTCCCCTTGAACAGAGTCTCCCCTTGTACAGAGTCTCCCCTTGTACAGAATCTCCCCTTGTACAGAATTTCCCCATGTAAATACACTGAATCTGCCCTTGTACAGAAGCTCCCCTTGTCCACAATCACCCCATGTACAGAATCTCCCCATGTAAATACACATAATCTCCCTTTGTACAGGATCTCCCCTTGTGCACAATCTCCCCATGTACAGAATCTCACCATGTAAGTACACAGAGTCTCCCCTTGTACAGAATCTCGCCTTGTACACAATCTCCCCTTGTTCACAATCTCCCCATGTACAGAATCTCCCCATGTAAATACACAGAGTCTCCCCTTGTACAGAGTCTCCCATTGTACAGAGTCTCCCCTTGTTCAGAATCTCCCCTTGTACAGAATCTCCCCATGTAAATATACAGAGTCTCCCCTTGTACAGAGTCTCCCCTTGTACAGAATCTCCCCTTGTACAGAATTTCCCCTTGTACAGAATCTCCCCATGTAAATACACTGAATCTCCCCTTGTACAGTATCTCCCCTTGTACAGAATCTCCCCTTGTACACAATCTACCCATGTACAGAATCTCCCCATGTAAATACACAGAGTCTCCCCTTGTACAGAGTCTCCCCTTGTACAGAGTCTCCCCTTGTACAGATTCTCCCCTTGTACACAATCTCCCCATGTACAGAATCTCCCCATGTAAATACACAGAATCTCCCCTTGTGCAGAATCTCCCCTTGTACACAATCACCCCATGTACAGAATCTCCCCATGTAAATACACAGAGTCTCCCCTTGTAGAGAGTCTCCCCTTGTACAGAATCTCCCCTTGTACAGAATCTCCCCATGTAAATACACAGAGTCTCCCCTTGTACAGAGTCTCCCTTTGTACAGAATCTCCCCTTGTACAGAATTTCCCCATGTACAGAATCTCCCCATGTACAGAATCTCCCCATGTAAATACACAGAGTCTCCCCTTGTACAGAGTCTCCCCTTGTACAGAATCTCCCCTTGTACAGAATCTCCCCTTGTACAGAATCTCCCATTGTACACAATCTCCCCATGTACAGAATCTCCCCATGTAAATATACAGAATCGCCTTTTGTAAATACATACATCTCCCCTTGCACACAGGGAGAGCCTCCCCTTGTACAGAGTTTCCCCTTGTACAGAATCTCCCGTGTACAGAATCTCCCCATGTACAGAATCTCCCCATGTAAATGCACAGAATCTCCCCTTGTACAGAATCTTCCCTTGTACAAAGTCTCCTCTTGTACACAATCTCCCCATGTACAGAATCTCCCCATGTAAATACACAGAGTCTCCCCTTGTACAGAGTCTCCCCTTGTACAGAATCTCCCCTTGTACAGAATCTCCCCATGTAAATACACAGAGTCTCCCCTTGTACAGAGTCTCCCCTTGTACAGAATCTCCCTTTGTACAGAATTTCCCCATGTACAGAATCTCCCCATGTAAATACACAGAGTCTCCCCTTGTAGAGAGTCTCCCCTTGTACAGAATCTCCCCTTGTACAGAATCTCCCCATGTAAATACACAGAGTCTCCCCGTGTACAGAGTCTCCCCTTGTACTCAATTTCCCGTGTACAGAATCTCCCCTTGTCCAGAATCTCCCGATGTCCAGAATGTCCCTTTGGACACAATCTCGCCATGTACAGAATCTCCCCATGTAAATACACAGAGTCTCCCCTTGTACAGAGTCTCCCCTTGTACAGAATCTTCCCTTGTACAGAATCTCCCATTGTACACAATCGCCCCATGTACAGAATCTCCCCATGTAAATACACAGAATCGCCTTTTGTAAATACACAAATCTCCCCTTGCACACAGGGAGTGCCTCTCCTTGTACAGAGTCTCCCCTTGTACAGAATCTCCCGTGTACAGAATCTCCCCATGTACAGAATCTCCCCATGTCAATGCAAAGAATCTCCCCTTGTACAGAATCTTCCCTTGTACAAAGTCTCCCCTTGTACACAATCTCCCCATGTACAAAATCTCCCCATGTAAATACACAGAGTCTCCCCTTGTACAGAGTCTCCCCTTGTACAGAATCTCCCCTTGTACAGAATCTCCCCTTGTACAGAATCTCCCCATGTAAATACACAGAGTCACCCCTTGTACAGAGTCTCCCCTTGTACAGAGTCTCCCCTTGTACAGAATCTCCCCTTGTACGGAATTTCCCCATGTACAGAATCTCCCCATGTACAGAATCTCCCCATGTAAATACACTGAATCTCCCCTTGTACAGAATCTCCCCTTGTACAGAATCTCCCCTTGTACACAATCTACCCATGTACAGAATCTCCCCATGTAAATACACAGAGTCTCCCCTTGTACAGAGTCTCCCCTTGTACAGAGTCTCCCCTTGTACAGAATCTCCCCTTGTACACAATCTCCCCATGTACAGAATCTCCCCATGTAAATAGACAGAATCTCCCCTTGTGCAGAATCTCCCCTTGTACCCAATCACCCCATGTACAGAATCTCCCCATGTAAATACACAGAGTCTCCCCTTGTCGAGAGTCTCCCCTTGTACAGAATCTCCCTTTGTACAGAATCTCCCCTTGTACAGAATTTCCCCATGTACAGAATCTCCCCATGTACAGAATCTCCCCATGTAAATACACAGAGTCTCCCCTTGTACAGAGTCTCCCCTTGCACAGAATCTCCCCTTGTACAGAATCTACCCATGTACAGAATGTCCCTTTGTACACAATCTCCCCATGTACAGAATCTCCCCATGTAAATACACAGAGTCTCCCCTTGTAGAGAGTCTCCCCTTGTGCAGAAACTCCCCTTGTACAGAATCTCCCATTGTATACAATCTCCCCATGTACAGAATCTCCCCATGTAAATATACAGGATCGCCTTTTGTAAATACACAAATCTCCCCTTGCACACAGGGAGAGCCTCCCCTTGTACAGAGTCTCCCCTTGTACAGAATCTCCCGTGTACAGAATCTCCCCATGTACAGAATCTCCCCATGTAAATGCACAGAATCTCCCCTTGTACAGAATCTTCCCTTGTACAAAGTCTACCCTTGTACACAATCTCTCCATGTACAGAATCTCCCCATGTAAATACACAGAGTCTCCCCTTGTACAGAGTCTCCCCTTGTACAGAATCTCCCGTGTACTGAATCTCCCCATGTAAATGCACAGAATCTCCCCTTGTACAGAATTTTCCCTTGTACAAAGTCTCCCCTTGTACGGAATCTCCCCATGTACAGAATCTCTCCATGTAAATACACAGAGTCTCCCCTTGTACAGAGTCTCCCCTTCTCCAGACTCTCCCCTTGTACAGAATCTCCCCTTGTACAGAATCTCCCCATGTAAATACACAGAGTCTCCCCTTGTACAGAATCTCCCCTTGTACAGAATTTCCCCATGTACAGAATCTCCCCATGTACAAAATCTCCCCATGTAAATACACTGAATCTCCCCTTGTACAGTATCTCCCCTTGTACAGAATCTCCCATTGCACACAATCTCCCCATGTACAGAATCTCCCCATGTAAATACACAGAGTCTCCCCTTGTACAGAATCTCCCCTTGTACAGAATCTCCCCTTGCACACAATCTCCCCATGTACAGAATCTCCCCATGTAAATACACAGAATCTCCCCTTGTGCAGAATCTCCCCTTGTACACAATCACCCCTTGTCCAGAATCTCCCCATGTAAACACACAGAGTCTCCCCTTGTAGAGAGTCTCCCCTTGTACAGAATCTCCCCTTGTACAGAATATCCCCATGTAAATACACAGAGTCTCCCCTTGTACAGAGTCTCCCCTTATACAGAATCACCCCTTGTACAGAATCTCCCCATGTAAATACACAGAGTCTCCCCTTGGACAGAGTCTCCCCTTGTACAGAATCTCCCCTTGTACAGAATCTCCCCTTGTACAGAATCTCCCATTGTACACAATCTCCCCATGTACAGAATCTCCCCATGTAAATATACAGAATCGCCTTTTGTAAATACATACATCTCCCCTTGGACACAGGGAGAGCCTCCCCTTGTACAGAGTTTCCCCTTGTACAGAATCTCCCGTGTACAGAATCTCCCCATGTACAGAATCTCCCCATGTAAATGCACAGAATCTCCCCTTGTACAGAATCTTCCCTTGTACAAAGTCTCCTCTTGTACACAATCTCCCCATGTACAGAATCTCCCCATGTAAATACACAGAGTCTCCCCTTGTACAGAGTCTCCCCTTGTACAGAATCTCCCCTTGTACAGAATCTCCCCTTGTACAGAATCTCCCCATGTAAATACACAGAGTCTCCCCGTGTACAGAGTCTCCCCTTGTACACAATTTCCCGTGTACAGAATCTCCCCTTGTCCAGAATCTCCCGATGTCCAGAATGTCCCTTTGTACACAATCTCGCCATGTACAGAATCTCCCAATGTAAATACACAGAGTCTCCCCTTGTACAGAGTCTCCCCTTGTACAGAATCTTCCCTTGTACAGAATCTCCCATTGTACACAATCGCCCCATGTACAGAATCTCCCCATGTAAATACACAGAATCGCCTTTTGTAAATACACAAATCTCCCCTTGCACACAGGGAGTGCCTCTCCTTGTACAGAGTCTCCCTTTGTACAGAATCTCCCGTGTACAGAATCTCCCCATGTACAGAATCTCCCCATGTAAATGCAAAGAATCTCCCCTTGTACAGAATCTTCCCTTGTACAAAGTCTCCCCTTGTACACAATCTCCCCATGTACAGAATCTCCCCATGTAAATACACAGAGTCTCCCCTTGTACAGAGTCTCCCCTTGTACAGAGTCTCCCCTTGTACAGAGTCTCCCCTTGTACAGAATCTCCCCTTGTACGGAATTTCCCCATGTACAGAATCTCCCCATGTACAGAATCTCCCCATGTAAATACACTGAATCTCCCCTTGTACAGAATCTCCCCTTGTACAGAATCTCCCCTTGTACACAATCTACCCATGTACAGAATCTCCCCATGTAAATACACAGAGTCTCCCCTTGTACAGAGTCTCCCCTTGTACAGAGTCTCCCCTTGTACAGAATCTCCCCTTGTACACAATCTCCCCATGTACAGAATCACCCCATGTAAATAGACAGAATCTCCCCTTGTGCAGAATCTCCCCTTGTACCCAATCACCCCATGTACAGAATCTCCCCATGTAAATACACAGAGTCTCCCCTTGTACAGAGTCTCCCTTTGTCCAGAATCTCCCCTTGTACAGAATTTCCCCATGTACAGAATCTCCCATGTACAGAATCTCCCCATGTAAATACACAGAGTCTCCCCTTGTACAGAGTCTCCCCTTGCACAGAATCTCCCCCTGTACAGAATCTACCCATGTACAGAATGTCCCTTTGTACACAATCTCCCCATGTACAGAATCTCCCCATGTAAATACACAGAGTCTCCCCTTGTAGAGAGTCTCCCCTTGTGCAGAAACTCCCCTTGTACAGAATCTCCCATTGTATACAATCTCCCCATGTACAGAATCTCCCCATGTAAATATACAGGATCGCCTTTTGTAAATACACAAATCTCCCCTTGCACACAGGGAGAGCCTCCCCTTGTACAGAGTCTCCCCTTGTACAGAATCTCCCGTGTACAGAATCTCCCCATGTACAGAATCTCCCCATGTAAATGCACAGAATCTCCCCTTGTACAGAATCTTCCCTTGTACAAAGTCTCCCCTTGTACACAATCTCTCCATGTACAGAATCTCCCCATGTAAATACACAGAGTCTCCCCTTGTACAGAGTCTCCCCTTGTACAGAATCTCCCGTGTACTGAATCTCCCCATGTACAGAATCTCCCCATGTAAATGCACAGAATCTCCCCTTGTACAGAATCTTCCCTTGTACAAAGTCTGCCCTTGTACAGAATCTCCCCATGTACAGAATCTCTCCATGTAAATACACAGAGTCTCCCCTTGTACAGAGTCTCCCCTTGTACAGAGTCTCCCCTTCTCCAGACTCTCCCCTTGTACAGAATCTCCCCTTGTACAGAATCTCCCCATGTAAATACACAGAGTCTCCCTTTGTACAGAATCTCCCCTTGTACAGAATTTCCCCATGTACAGAATCTCCCCATGTACAAAATCTCCCCATGTAAATACACTGAATCTCCCCTTGTACAGTATCTCCCCTTGTACAGAATCTCCCATTGCACACAATCTCCCCATGTACAGAATCTCCCCATGTAAATACACAGAGTCTCCCCTTGTACAGAGTCTCCCCTTGTACAGAATCTCCCCTTGTACAGAATCTCCCCTTGCACACAATCTCCCCATGTACAGAATCTCCCCATGTAAATACACAGAATCTCCCCTTGTGCAGAATCTCCCCTTGTACACAATCACCCCATGTCCAGAATCTCCCCGTGTAAACACACAGAGTCTCCCCTTGTAGAGAGTCTCCCCTTGTACAGAATCTCCCCTTGTACAGAATATCCCCATGTAAATACACAGAGTCTCCCCTTGTACAGAGTCTCCCTTTGTACTGAATCTCCCCTTGTACAGAATTTCCCCATGTACAGAATCTCCCCACGTAGAGAATCTCACCATGTAAATACACTGAATCTCCCCTTGTACAGAATCTCCCCTTGTACAGAATCTCCCCTTGTACACAATCTCCCCATGTACACAATCTCCCATGTAAATACACAGAGTCTCCCCTTGTACCGAGTCTCCCCTTGTACAGAGTCTCCCCGTGTACAGAATCTCCCCTTGTACAGAATCCCCCCATGTAAATACACAGAGTCTCCCCTTGTACAGAGTCTCCCCTTGTACAGAATCTCCCCTTGTACAGAATCTCCCCTTGTACACAATCTCCCCATGTACAGAATATCCCCATGTAAATACACAGATTCTCCCCTTGTGCAGAATCTCCCCTTGTACACAATCAGCCCATGTACAGAATCTCCCCATGTAAATACACAGAGTCTCCCCTTGTACAGAGTCTCCCCTTGTACAGAATCTCCCCTTGTACAGAATTTCCCCATGTAAATACACTGAATCTCCCCTTGTACAGAAGCTCATCTTGTACACAATCTCCCCATGTACAGAATCTCCCCATGTAAATACACATAATCTCCCCTTGTACAGAGTCTCCCCTTGTACAAAATCTCCCGTGTACAGAATGTCCCCATGTACAGAATCTCCCCATCTACAGAATCTTCCCTTGTACAAAGTCTCCCCTTGTACACAATCTCCCCATGTACAGAATCTCCCCATGTAAATACTCAGAGTCTCCCCTTGTACAGAGTCTCCCCTTGTACAGAATCTCCCGTGTTCAGAATGTCCCCATGTACAGAATCTCCCCATCTACAGAGTCTCCCCTTGTACAGAGTCTCCCCTTGTACAGAGTCTCCCCTTGTACAGAGTCTCCCCTTGTACAGAGTCTCCCCTTGTACAGAGTCTCCCCTTGTGCAGAAACTCCCCTTGTACAGAATCTCCCATTGTATACAATCTCCCCATGTACAGAATCTCCCCATGTAAATATACAGGATCGCCTTTTGTAAATACACAAATCTCCCCTTGCACACAGGGAGAGCCTCCCCTTGTACAGAGTCTCCCCTTGTACAGAATCTCCCGTGTACAGAATCTCCCCATGTACAGAATCTCCCCATGTAAATGCACAGAATCTCCCCTTGTACAGAATCTTCCCTTGTACAAAGTCTCCCCTTGTACACAATCTCTCCATGTACAGAATCTCCCCATGTAAATACACAGAGTCTCCCCTTGTACAGAGTCTCCCCTTGTACAGAATCTCCCGTGTACTGAATCTCCCCATGTACAGAATCTCCCCATGTAAATGCACAGAATCTCCCCTTGTACAGAATCTTCCCTTGTACAAAGTCTGCCCTTGTACAGAATCTCCCCATGTACAGAATCTCTCCATGTAAATACACAGAGTCTCCCCTTGTACAGAGTCTCCCCTTGTACAGAGTCTCCCCTTCTCCAGACTCTCCCCTTGTACAGAATCTCCCCTTGTACAGAATCTCCCCATGTAAATACACAGAGTCTCCCCTTGTACAGAATCTCCCCTTGTACAGAATTTCCCCATGTACAGAATCTCCCCATGTACAAAATCTCCCCATGTAAATACACTGAATCTCCCCTTGTACAGTATCTCCCCTTGTACAGAATCTCCCATTGCACACAATCTCCCCATGTACAGAATCTCCCCATGTAAATACACAGAGTCTCCCCTTGTACAGAGTCTCCCCTTGTACAGAATCTCCCCTTGTACAGAATCTCCCCTTGCACACAATCTCCCCATGTACAGAATCTCCCCATGTAAATACACAGAATCTCCCCTTGTGCAGAATCTCCCCTTGTACACAATCACCCCATGTCCAGAATCTCCCCGTGTAAACACACAGAGTCTCCCCTTGTAGAGAGTCTCCCCTTGTACAGAATCTCCCCTTGTACAGAATATCCCCATGTAAATACACAGAGTCTCCCCTTGTACAGAGTCTCCCTTTGTACTGAATCTCCCCTTGTACAGAATTTCCCCATGTACAGAATCTCCCCACGTAGAGAATCTCACCATGTAAATACACTGAATCTCCCCTTGTACAGAATCTCCCCTTGTACAGAATCTCCCCTTGTACACAATCTCCCCATGTACACAATCTCCCATGTAAATACACAGAGTCTCCCCTTGTACCGAGTCTCCCCTTGTACAGAGTCTCCCCGTGTACAGAATCTCCCCTTGTACAGAATCCCCCCATGTAAATACACAGAGTCTCCCCTTGTACAGAGTCTCCCCTTGTACAGAATCTCCCCTTGTACAGAATCTCCCCTTGTACACAATCTCCCCATGTACAGAATATCCCCATGTAAATACACAGATTCTCCCCTTGTGCAGAATCTCCCCTTGTACACAATCAGCCCATGTACAGAATCTCCCCATGTAAATACACAGAGTCTCCCCTTGTACAGAGTCTCCCCTTGTACAGAATCTCCCCTTGTACAGAATTTCCCCATGTAAATACACTGAATCTCCCCTTGTACAGAAGCTCATCTTGTACACAATCTCCCCATGTACAGAATCTCCCCATGTAAATACACATAATCTCCCCTTGTACAGAGTCTCCCCTTGTACAAAATCTCCCGTGTACAGAATGTCCCCATGTACAGAATCTCCCCATCTACAGAATCTTCCCTTGTACAAAGTCTCCCCTTGTACACAATCTCCCCATGTACAGAATCTCCCCATGTAAATACTCAGAGTCTCCCCTTGTACAGAGTCTCCCCTTGTACAGAATCTCCCGTGTTCAGAATGTCCCCATGTACAGAATCTCCCCATCTACAGAGTCTCCCCTTGTACAGAGTCTCCCCTTGTACAGAGTCTCCCCTTGTACAGAGTCTCCCCTTGTACAGAATCTCCCCTTGTACAGAATCTCCCCATGTAAATACACAGAATCTGCCCTTGTACAGAATCTCCCCATGTACAGAATCTCCCCTTGTACACAATCTCCCCATGTACAGAATCTCCCCATGTAAATACACAGAGTCTGCCCTTGCACAGAGTCTGCCCTTGTACAGAGTCTCTCCTTGCTCAGAATCTCCCCTTGTACAGAATTTCCACTTGTACAGAAGATCCCCTTGTACACAATCTCCCCATGTACAGAATCTCCTTTTGTAAATCCACAAATCTCCCCTTGCACACAGGGACAGCCTCCCCTGCTACAGAGTCTCCCCTGGTACAGAATCACCCATGCACAGAATCACCCCATGTACAGAATTTCCCCATGTAAATACACAGAATCTCCCCTTGTACACAATCTCCCGTCTACAGAATCTCCCCTTGTACAGAATCTCCCCTTGTACAGAATCTCCCCATGTACAGAATGTCCCTTTGTACACAATTTCCCCCTGTACAGAATCTCCCCATGTAAATACACAGATTCTCCCCTTGTACAGAGTCTCCCCTTGTACAGAATCTCCCCTTGTACAGAATCTCCCCTTGTACAGAATCTCCCATTGTACACAATCTCCCCATGTACAGAATCTCCCCATGTAAATACACAGAATCGCCTTTTGTAAATACACAAATCTCCCCTTGCACACAGGGAGAGCCTCCCCTTGTACAGAGTCTCCACTTGTACAGAATCTCCCGTGTACAGATCTCCCCATGTACAGAATCTCCCCATGTAAATGCACAGAATCTCCCCTTGTACAGAATATTCCCTTGTACAAAGTCTCCCCTTGTACAGAATCTCCCCTTGTACAGAATCTCCCCATGTAAATACACAGAATATCCCCTTGTACATAATCTCCCCATGTACAGAATCTCCCCTTGTACACAATCTCCCCATGTACAGAATCTCCCCATGTAAATACACAGAGTCTCCCCTTGTACAGAGTCTCCCTTTGTACAGAATCTCCCCTTGTACAGAATTTCCCCATGTACAGAATCTCCCCATGGACAGAATCTCCCCATGTAAATACACAGAGTCTCCCCTTGTACAGAGTCTCCCCTTGCACAGAATCTCCCCTTGCACAGAATCTCCCCTTGTACAGAATCTCCCCATGTAAATACACAGAATCTCCCCTTGTACATAATCTCCCCATGTACAGAATCTCCCCTTGTACACAATCTCCCCATGTACAGAATCTCCCCATGTAAATACACAGAGTCTCCCCTTGCACAGAGTCTCCCTTTGTACAGAATCTCCCCTTGTACAGAATGTCCCTTTGTACACAATCTCCCCATGTACAGAATCTCCCCATGTAAATATACAGAATCGCCTTTTGTAAATACACAAATCTCCCCTTGCACACAGGGAGAGCCTCCCCTTGTACAGAGTCTCCCCTTGTACAGAATCTCCCGTGTACAGAATCTCCCCATGTCCAGAATCTCCCCATGTAAATGCACAGAATCTCCCCTTGTACAGAATCTTCCCTTGTACAAAGTCTCCCCTTGTACACAATCTCTCCATGTACAGAATCTCCCCATGTAAATACACAGAGTCTCCCCTTGTACAGAGTCTCCCCTTGTACAGAATCTCCCGTGTACAGAATCTCCCCATGTACAGAATCTCCCCATGTAAATGCACAGAATCTCCCCTTGTACAGAATCTTCCCTTGTACAAAGTCTCCCCTTGTACACAATCTCCCCATGTACAGAATCTCTCCATGTAAATACACAGATTCTCCCCTTGTACAGAGTCTCCCCTTCTACAGACTCTCCCCTTGTACAGAATCTCCCCTTGTACAGAATCTCCCCATGTAAATGCACAGAGTCTCCCCTTGTACAGAATCTCCCCTTGTACAGAATTTCCCCATGTACAGAATCTCCCCATGTACAAAATCTCCCCATGTAAATACACTGAATCTCCCCTTGTACAGTATCTCCCCTTGTACAGAATCTCCCATTGCAAACAATCTCCCCATGTACAGAATCTCCCCATGTACAGAATCTCCCCATGTAAATACACAGAGTCTCCCCTTGTACAGAGTCTCCCCTTGTACAGAGTCTCCCCTTGTACAGAGTCTCCCCTTGTACAGAATCTCCCATTGTACACAATCTCCCCATGTACAGAATCTCCCCATATAAATACACAGAATCTCCCCTTGTGCAGAATCTCCCCTTGTACAGAATCTCCCCTTGTACAGAATATCCCCATGTAAATACACAGAGTCTCCCCTTGTACAGAGTCTCCCTTTGTACAGAATCTCCCCTTGTACAGAGTCTCCCCTTGTACAGAGTCTCCCCTTGTACAGAGTCTCCCCTTGTACAGAGTCTCCCCTTGTACAGAATCTCCCCTTGTACAGAATCTCCCCATGTAAATACACAGAATCTGCCCTTGTACAGAATCTCCCCATGTACAGAATCTCCCCTTGTACACAATCTCCCCATGTACAGAATCTCCCCATGTAAATACACAGAGTCTGCCCTTGTACAGAGTCTGCCCTTGTACAGAGTCTCTCCTTGCTCAGAATCTCCCCTTGTACAGAATTTCCACTTGTACAGAAGATCCCCTTGTACACAATCTCCCCATGTACAGAATCTCCCCATGTAAATACACAGAATCTCCTTTTGTAAATCCACAAATCTCCCCTTGCACACAGGGACAGCCTCCCCTGCTACAGAGTCTCCCCTGGTACAGAATCACCCATGCACAGAATCACCCCATGTACAGAATTTCCCCATGTAAATACACAGAATCTCCCCTTGTACACAATCTCCCGTCTACAGAATCTCCCCATGTACAGAATCTCCCCATGTAAATACACAGAGTCTCCCCTTGTAGAGTCTCCCCTTGTACAGAATCTCCCCTTGTACAGAATCTCCCCATGGACAGAATGTCCCTTTGTACACAATTTCCCCCTGTACAGAATCTCCCCATGTAAATACACAGATTCTCCCCTTGTACAGAGTCTCCCCTTGTACAGAATCTCCCCTTGTACAGAATCTCCCCTTGTACAGAATCTCCCATTGTACACAATCTCCCCATGTACAGAATCTCCCCATGTAAATACACAGAATCGCCTTTTGTAAATACACAAATCTCCCCTTGCACACAGGGAGAGCCTCCCCTTGTACAGAGTCTCCACTTGTACAGAATCTCCCGTGTACAGATCTCCCCATGTACAGAATCTCCCCATGTAAATGCACAGAATCTCCCCTTGTACAGAATATTCCCTTGTACAAAGTCTCCCCTTGTACAGAATCTCCGCTTGTACAGAATCTCCCCATGTAAATACACAGAATCTCCCCTTGTACATAATCTCCCCATGTACAGAATCTCCCCTTGTACACAATCTCCCCATGTACAGAATCTCCCCATGTAAATACACAGAGTCTCCCCTTGTACAGAGTCTCCCCTTGTACAGAGTCTCCCCTTGCACAGAATCTCCCCTTGCACAGAATCTCCCCTTGTACAGAATCTCCCCATGTAAATACACAGAATCTCCCCTTGTACATAATCTCCCCATGTACAGAATCTCCCCTTGTACACAATCTCCCCATGTACAGAATCTCCCCATGTAAATACACAGAGTCTCCCCTTGCACAGAGTCTCCCTTTGTACAGAATCTCCCCTTGTACAGAATGTCCCTTTGTACACAATCTCCCCATGTACAGAATCTCCCCATGTAAATACACAGAGTCTCCCCTTGTACAGAGTCTCCCCTTGTACAGAATCTCCCCTTGTACAGAATCTCCCATTGTATACAATTTCCCCATGGACAGAATCTCCCCATGTAAATATACAGAATCGCCTTTTGTAAATACACAAATCTCCCCTTGCACACAGGGAGAGCCTCCCCTTGTACAGAGTCTCCCCTTGTACAGAATCTCCCGTGTACAGAATCTCCCCATGTACAGAATCTCCCCATGTAAATGCACAGAATCTCCCCTTGTACAGAATCTTCCCTTGTACAAAGTCTCCCCTTGTACACAATCTCTCCATGTACAGAATCTCCCCATGTAAATACACAGAGTCTCCCCTTGTACAGAGTCTCCCCTTGTACAGAATCTCCCGTGTACAGAATCTCCCCATGTACAGAATCTCCCCATGTAAATGCACAGAATCTCCCCTTGTACAGTATCTTCCCTTGTACAAAGTCTCCCCTTGTACACAATCTCCCCATGTACAGAATCTCTCCATGTAAATACACAGAGTCTCCCCTTGTACAGAGTCTCCCCTTCTACAGACTCTCCCCTTGTACAGAATCTCCCCTTGTACAGAATCTCCCCATGTAAATGCACAGAGTCTCCCCTTGTACAGAATCTCCCCTTGTACAGAATTTCCCCATGTACAGAATCTCCCCATGTACAAAATCTCCCCATGTAAATACACTGAATCTCCCCTTGTACAGTATCTCCCCTTGTACAGAATCTCCCATTGCACACAATCTCCCCATGTACAGAATCTCCCCATGTACAGAATCTCCCCATGTAAATACACAGAGTCTTCCCTTGTACAGAGTCTCCCCTTGTACAGAGTCTCCCCTTGTCCAGAGTCTCCCCTTGTACAGAATCTCCCATTGTACACAATCTCCCCATGTACAGAATCTCCCCATGTAAATACACAGAATCTCCCCTTGTGCAGAATCTCCCCTTGTACACAATCACCCCATGTACAGAATCTCCCCATGTAAATACACAGAGTCTACCCTTGTAGAGAGTCTCCCCTTGTACAGAATCTCCCCTTGTACAGAATATCCCCATGTAAATACACAGAGTCTCCCCTTGTACAGAGTCTCCCTTTGTACAGAATCTCCCCTTGCACAGAATCTCCCCATGTACAGAATCTCCCCTTGTACAGAATTTCCCCATGTAAATACACTGAATCTCCCCTTGTACAGAAGCTCCCCTTGTACAGAATTTCCCCATGTACAGAATCTCCCCTTGTACAGAATTTCCTCATGTAAATACACTGAATCTCCCCTTGTACAGAAGCTCCCCTTGTACACAATCTCCCCATGTACAGAATCTCCCCATGTAAATATACATAATCTCCCCTTGTACAGAGTCTCCCCTTGTACAGAATCTCCCTTTGTACAGAATCTCCCCTTGTGCACAATCTCCCCATGTACAGAATCTCCCCATGTAAATACACAGAAGCTCCCCTTGTACAGAGTCTCCCCTTGTACGGAATCTCCCCTTGTACAGAATCTCCTCTTGTGCACAATCTCCCCATGTACAGAATCTCCCCATGTAAATACGCAGAAGCTCCCCTTGTACAGATTCTCCCCTTGAACTGAGTCTCCCCTTGTACAGAATCTCCACTTGTACATAATCTCCAATTGTACACAATCTCCCCATTTAAATACACAGAATCGCCTCCTGGAAATACACAAATCTCCCCTTGTACAGAATTTCCACTTGTACAGAAGATCCCCTTGTACACAATCTCCCCATGGACAGAATCTCCCCATGTAAATGCACAGAATCTCCTTTTGTAAATCCACAAATCTCCCCTTGCACACAGGGACAGCCTCCCCTTCTACAGAGTCTCCCCTGGTACAGAATCACCCGTGCACAGAATCACCCCATGTACAGAATCTCCCCATGTAAATACACAGAATCGCCTTTTGTAAATACACAAATCTCCCCTTGCACACAGGGAGAGCCTCCCCTTGTACAGAGTCTCCACTTGTACAGAATCTCCCATGTACAGATCTCCCCATGTACAGAATCTCCCCATGTATATGCACAGAATCTCCCCTTGTACAGAATATTCCCTTGTACAACGTCTCCCCTTGTACAGAATCTCCCCTTGTACAGAATCTCCCCATGAAAATACACAGAGTCTGCCCTTGTACAGAGTCTCCCCTGGTACAGAATCACCCGTGCACAGAATCACCCCATGTACAGAATCTCCCCATGTAAATACACAAAATCTCCCCTTGTACACAATCTCCCGTCTACAGAATCTCCCCGTGTACAGAATCTCCCCATGTAAATACACAGAGTCTCCCCTTGTACAGAGTCTCCCCTTGTACAGAATCTCCCCTCGTACAGAATCTCCCCATGTACAGAATGTCCCTTTGTACACAATCTCCCCATGTACAGAATCTCCCCATGTAAATACACAGATTCTCCCCTTGTACAGAGTCTCCCCTTGTACAGAATCTCCCCTTGTACAGAATCTCCCCTTGTACAGAATCTCCCCTTGTACACAATCTCCCCATGTACAGAATTTCCCCATGTAAATACACAGAATCGCCTTTTGAAAATACACAAATCTCCCCTTGCACACAGGGAGAGCCTCCCCTTGCACAGAGTCTCCACTTGTACAGAATCTCCCATGTACAGAATCTCCCCATGTACAGAATCTCCCCATGTAAATGCACAGAATCTCCCCTTGTACAGAATATTCCCTTGTACAAAGTCTCCCCTTGTACACAATCTCCCCATGTACAGAATCTCCCCATGTAAATACACAGAGTCTCCCCTTGTACAGAGTCTCCCCTTGTACAGAGTCTCCCCTTGTACAGGATCTCCCCTTGTACAGAATCTCCCCATGTAAATACACAGAGTCTCCCCTTGTACAGAGTCTCCCCTTGTACAGAATCTCCCCTTGTACAGAATTTCCCCTTGTACAGAATCTCCCCATGTACAAAATCTCCCCATGTAAATACACTGAATCTCCCCTTGCACAGTATCTCCCCTTGTACAGAATCTCCCCTTGTACACAATCTACCCATGTACAGAATCTCCCCATGTAAATACACAGAGTCTCCCCTTGTACAGAGTCTCCCCTTGTTCAGAGTCTCCCCTTGTACACAATCTCCCCTTGTACAGAATTTCCCCATGTAAATACACTGAATCTCCCCTTGTACACAATCTCCCGTCTACAGAATCTCCCCGTGTACAGAATCTCCCCATGTAAATACACAGAGTCTCCCCTTGTACAGAGTCTCCCCTTGTACAGAATCTCCCCTTGTACAGAATCTCCCCATGTACAGAATGTCCCTTTGTACACAATCTCCCCATGTACAGAATCTCCCCATGTAAATACACAGATTCTCCCCTTGTACAGAGTCTCCCCTTGTACAGAATCTCCCCTTGTACAGAATCTCCCCTTGTACAGAATCTCCCCTTGTACACAATCTCCCCATGTACAGAATCTCCCCATGTAAATACACAGAATCGCCTTTTGTAAATACACAAATCTCCCCTTGCACACAGGGAGAGCCTCCCCTTGCACAGAGTCTCCACTTGTACAGAATCTCCCATGTACAGAATCTCCCCATGTACAGAATCTCCCCATGTAAATGCACAGAATCTCCCCTTGTACAGAATATTCCCTTGTACAAAGTCTCCCCTTGTACACAATCTCCCCATGTACAGAATCTCCCCATGTAAATACACAGAGTCTCCCCTTGTACAGAGTCTCCCCTTGTACAGAGTCTCCCCTTGTACAGGATCTCCCCTTGTACAGAATCTCCCCATGTAAATACACAGAGTCTCCCCTTGTACAGAGTCTCCCCTTGTACAGAATCTCCCCTTGTACAGAATTTCCCCTTGTACAGAATCTCCCCATGTACAAAATCTCCCCATGTAAATACACTGAATCTCCCCTTGCACAGTATCTCCCCTTGTACAGAATCTCCCCTTGTACACAATCTACCCATGTACAGAATCTCCCCATGTAAATACACAGAGTCTCCCCTTGTACAGAGTCTCCCCTTGTTCAGAGTCTCCCCTTGTACACAATCTCCCCTTGTACAGAATTTCCCCATGTAAATACACTGAATCTCCCCTTGTACACAATCTCCCGTCTACAGAATCTCCCCGTGTACAGAATCTCCCCATGTAAATACACAGAGTCTCCCCTTGTACAGAGTCTCCCCTTGTACAGAATCTCCCCTTGTACAGAATCTCCCCATGTACAGAATGTCCCTTTGTACACAATCTCCCCATGTACAGAATCTCCCCATGTAAATACACAGATTCTCCCCTTGTACAGAGTCTCCCCTTGTACAGAATCTCCCCTTGTACAGAATCTCCCCTTGTACAGAATCTCCCCTTGTACACAATCTCCCCATGTACAGAATCTCCCCATGTAAATATACATAATCTCCCCTTGTACAGAGTCTCCCCTTGTACAGAATCTCCCTTTGTACAGAATCTCCCCTTGTGCACAATCTCCCCATGTACAGAATCTCCCCATGTAAATACACAGAAGCTCCCCTTGTACAGAGTCTCCCCTTGTACGGAATCTCCCCTTGTACAGAATCTCCTCTTGTGCACAATCTCCCCATGTACAGAATCTCCCCATGTAAATACGCAGAAGCTCCCCTTGTACAGATTCTCCCCTTGAACTGAGTCTCCCCTTGTACAGAATCTCCACTTGTACATAATCTCCAATTGTACACAATCTCCCCATTTAAATACACAGAATCGCCTCCTGGAAATACACAAATCTCCCCTTGTACAGAATTTCCACTTGTACAGAAGATCCCCTTGTACACAATCTCCCCATGGACAGAATCTCCCCATGTAAATGCACAGAATCTCCTTTTGTAAATCCACAAATCTCCCCTTGCACACAGGGACAGCCTCCCCTTCTACAGAGTCTCCCCTGGTACAGAATCACCCGTGCACAGAATCACCCCATGTACAGAATCTCCCCATGTAAATACACAGAATCGCCTTTTGTAAATACACAAATCTCCCCTTGCACACAGGGAGAGCCTCCCCTTGTACAGAGTCTCCACTTGTACAGAATCTCCCATGTACAGATCTCCCCATGTACAGAATCTCCCCATGTATATGCACAGAATCTCCCCTTGTACAGAATATTCCCTTGTACAACGTCTCCCCTTGTACAGAATCTCCCCTTGTACAGAATCTCCCCATGAAAATACACAGAGTCTGCCCTTGTACAGAGTCTCCCCTGGTACAGAATCACCCGTGCACAGAATCACCCCATGTACAGAATCTCCCCATGTAAATACACAAAATCTCCCCTTGTACACAATCTCCCGTCTACAGAATCTCCCCGTGTACAGAATCTCCCCATGTAAATGCACAGAATCTCCCCTTGTACAGAATATTCCCTTGTACAAAGTCTCCCCTTGTACACAATCTCCCCATGTACAGAATCTCCCCATGTAAATACACAGAGTCTCCCCTTGTACAGAGTCTCCCCTTGTACAGAGTCTCCCCTTGTACAGGATCTCCCCTTGTACAGAATCTCCCCATGTAAATACACAGAGTCTCCCCTTGTACAGAGTCTCCCCTTGTACAGAATCTCCCCTTGTACAGAATTTCCCCTTGTACAGAATCTCCCCATGTACAAAATCTCCCCATGTAAATACACTGAATCTCCCCTTGCACAGTATCTCCCCTTGTACAGAATCTCCCCTTGTACACAATCTACCCATGTACAGAATCTCCCCATGTAAATACACAGAGTCTCCCCTTGTACAGAGTCTCCCCTTGTTCAGAGTCTCCCCTTGTACACAATCTCCCCTTGTACAGAATTTCCCCATGTAAATACACTGAATCTCCCCTTGTACACAATCTCCCGTCTACAGAATCTCCCCGTGTACAGAATCTCCCCATGTAAATACACAGAGTCTCCCCTTGTACAGAGTCTCCCCTTGTACAGAATCTCCCCTTGTACAGAATCTCCCCATGTACAGAATGTCCCTTTGTACACAATCTCCCCATGTACAGAATCTCCCCATGTAAATACACAGATTCTCCCCTTGTACAGAGTCTCCCCTTGTACAGAATCTCCCCTTGTACAGAATCTCCCCTTGTACAGAATCTCCCCTTGTACACAATCTCCCCATGTACAGAATCTCCCCATGTAAATACACAGAATCGCCTTTTGTAAATACACAAATCTCCCCTTGCACACAGGGAGAGCCTCCCCTTGCACAGAGTCTCCACTTGTACAGAATCTCCCATGTACAGAATCTCCCCATGTACAGAATCTCCCCATGTAAATGCACAGAATCTCCCCTTGTACAGAATATTCCCTTGTACAAAGTCTCCCCTTGTACACAATCTCCCCATGTACAGAATCTCCCCATGTAAATACACAGAGTCTCCCCTTGTACAGAGTCTCCCCTTGTACAGAGTCTCCCCTTGTACAGGATCTCCCCTTGTACAGAATCTCCCCATGTAAATACACAGAGTCTCCCCTTGTACAGAGTCTCCCCTTGTACAGAATCTCCCCTTGTACAGAATTTCCCCTTGTACAGAATCTCCCCATGTACAAAATCTCCCCATGTAAATACACTGAATCTCCCCTTGCACAGTATCTCCCCTTGTACAGAATCTCCCCTTGTACACAATCTACCCATGTACAGAATCTCCCCATGTAAATACACAGAGTCTCCCCTTGTACAGAGTCTCCCCTTGTTCAGAGTCTCCCCTTGTACACAATCTCCCCTTGTACAGAATTTCCCCATGTAAATACACTGAATCTCCCCTTGTACACAATCTCCCGTCTACAGAATCTCCCCGTGTACAGAATCTCCCCATGTAAATACACAGAGTCTCCCCTTGTACAGAGTCTCCCCTTGTACAGAATCTCCCCTTGTACAGAATCTCCCCATGTACAGAATGTCCCTTTGTACACAATCTCCCCATGTACAGAATCTCCCCATGTAAATACACAGATTCTCCCCTTGTACAGAGTCTCCCCTTGTACAGAATCTCCCCTTGTACAGAATCTCCCCTTGTACAGAATCTCCCCTTGTACACAATCTCCCCATGTACAGAATCTCCCCATGTAAATATACATAATCTCCCCTTGTACAGAGTCTCCCCTTGTACAGAATCTCCCTTTGTACAGAATCTCCCCTTGTGCACAATCTCCCCATGTACAGAATCTCCCCATGTAAATACACAGAAGCTCCCCTTGTACAGAGTCTCCCCTTGTACGGAATCTCCCCTTGTACAGAATCTCCTCTTGTGCACAATCTCCCCATGTACAGAATCTCCCCATGTAAATACGCAGAAGCTCCCCTTGTACAGATTCTCCCCTTGAACTGAGTCTCCCCTTGTACAGAATCTCCACTTGTACATAATCTCCAATTGTACACAATCTCCCCATTTAAATACACAGAATCGCCTCCTGGAAATACACAAATCTCCCCTTGTACAGAATTTCCACTTGTACAGAAGATCCCCTTGTACACAATCTCCCCATGGACAGAATCTCCCCATGTAAATGCACAGAATCTCCTTTTGTAAATCCACAAATCTCCCCTTGCACACAGGGACAGCCTCCCCTTCTACAGAGTCTCCCCTGGTACAGAATCACCCGTGCACAGAATCACCCCATGTACAGAATCTCCCCATGTAAATACACAGAATCGCCTTTTGTAAATACACAAATCTCCCCTTGCACACAGGGAGAGCCTCCCCTTGTACAGAGTCTCCACTTGTACAGAATCTCCCATGTACAGATCTCCCCATGTACAGAATCTCCCCATGTATATGCACAGAATCTCCCCTTGTACAGAATATTCCCTTGTACAACGTCTCCCCTTGTACAGAATCTCCCCTTGTACAGAATCTCCCCATGAAAATACACAGAGTCTGCCCTTGTACAGAGTCTCCCCTGGTACAGAATCACCCGTGCACAGAATCACCCCATGTACAGAATCTCCCCATGTAAATACACAAAATCTCCCCTTGTACACAATCTCCCGTCTACAGAATCTCCCCGTGTACAGAATCTCCCCATGTAAATACACAGAGTCTCCCCTTGTACAGAGTCTCCCCTTGTACAGAATCTCCCCTCGTACAGAATCTCCCCATGTACAGAATGTCCCTTTGTACACAATCTCCCCATGTACAGAATCTCCCCATGTAAATACACAGATTCTCCCCTTGTACAGAGTCTCCCCTTGTACAGAATCTCCCCTTGTACAGAATCTCCCCTTGTACAGAATCTCCCCTTGTACACAATCTCCCCATGTACAGAATCTCCCCATGTAAATACACAGAATCGCCTTTTGAAAATACACAAATCTCCCCTTGCACACAGGGAGAGCCTCCCCTTGCACAGAGTCTCCACTTGTACAGAATCTCCCATGTACAGAATCTCCCCATGTACAGAATCTCCCCATGTAAATGCACAGAATCTCCCCTTGTACAGAATATTCCCTTGTACAAAGTCTCCCCTTGTACACAATCTCCCCATGTACAGAATCTCCCCATGTAAATACACAGAGTCTCCCCTTGTACAGAGTCTCCCCTTGTACAGAGTCTCCCCTTGTACAGGATCTCCCCTTGTACAGAATCTCCCCATGTAAATACACAGAGTCTCCCCTTGTACAGAGTCTCCCCTTGTACAGAATCTCCCCTTGTACAGAATTTCCCCTTGTACAGAATCTCCCCATGTACAAAATCTCCCCATGTAAATACACTGAATCTCCCCTTGCACAGTATCTCCCCTTGTACAGAATCTCCCCTTGTACACAATCTACCCATGTACAGAATCTCCCCATGTAAATACACAGAGTCTCCCCTTGTACAGAGTCTCCCCTTGTTCAGAGTCTCCCCTTGTACACAATCTCCCCTTGTACAGAATTTCCCCATGTAAATACACTGAATCTCCCCTTGTACACAATCTCCCGTCTACAGAATCTCCCCGTGTACAGAATCTCCCCATGTAAATACACAGAGTCTCCCCTTGTACAGAGTCTCCCCTTGTACAGAATCTCCCCTTGTACAGAATCTCCCCATGTACAGAATGTCCCTTTGTACACAATCTCCCCATGTACAGAATCTCCCCATGTAAATACACAGATTCTCCCCTTGTACAGAGTCTCCCCTTGTACAGAATCTCCCCTTGTACAGAATCTCCCCTTGTACAGAATCTCCCCTTGTACACAATCTCCCCATGTACAGAATCTCCCCATGTAAATACACAGAATCGCCTTTTGTAAATACACAAATCTCCCCTTGCACACAGGGAGAGCCTCCCCTTGCACAGAGTCTCCACTTGTACAGAATCTCCCATGTACAGAATCTCCCCATGTACAGAATCTCCCCATGTAAATGCACAGAATCTCCCCTTGTACAGAATATTCCCTTGTACAAAGTCTCCCCTTGTACACAATCTCCCCATGTACAGAATCTCCCCATGTAAATACACAGAGTCTCCCCTTGTACAGAGTCTCCCCTTGTACAGAGTCTCCCCTTGTACAGGATCTCCCCTTGTACAGAATCTCCCCATGTAAATACACAGAGTCTCCCCTTGTACAGAGTCTCCCCTTGTACAGAATCTCCCCTTGTACAGAATTTCCCCTTGTACAGAATCTCCCCATGTACAAAATCTCCCCATGTAAATACACTGAATCTCCCCTTGCACAGTATCTCCCCTTGTACAGAATCTCCCCTTGTACACAATCTACCCATGTACAGAATCTCCCCATGTAAATACACAGAGTCTCCCCTTGTACAGAGTCTCCCCTTGTTCAGAGTCTCCCCTTGTACACAATCTCCCCTTGTACAGAATTTCCCCATGTAAATACACTGAATCTCCCCTTGTACACAATCTCCCGTCTACAGAATCTCCCCGTGTACAGAATCTCCCCATGTAAATACACAGAGTCTCCCCTTGTACAGAGTCTCCCCTTGTACAGAATCTCCCCTTGTACAGAATCTCCCCATGTACAGAATGTCCCTTTGTACACAATCTCCCCATGTACAGAATCTCCCCATGTAAATACACAGATTCTCCCCTTGTACAGAGTCTCCCCTTGTACAGAATCTCCCCTTGTACAGAATCTCCCCTTGTACAGAATCTCCCCTTGTACACAATCTCCCCATGTACAGAATCTCCCCATGTAAATACACAGAATCGCCTTTTGTAAATACACAAATCTCCCCTTGCACACAGGGAGAGCCTCCCCTTGTACAGAGTCTCCACTTGTACAGAATCTCCCATGTCCAGAATCTCCCCATGGACAGAATCTCCCCATGTAACTGCACAGAATCTCCCCTTGTACAGAACATTCCCTTGTACAAAGTCTCCCCTTGTACACAATCTCCCCATGTACAGAATCTCCCCATGTAAATACACAGAGTCTCCCCTTGTACAGAGTCTCCCCTTGTACAGAGTCTCCCCTTGTACAGGATCTCCCCTTGTACAGAATCTCCCCATGTAAATACACAGAGTCTCCCCTTGTACAGAGTCTCCCCTTGTACAGAATCTCCCCTTGTACAGAATTTCCCCATGTACAGAATCTCCCCATGTACAAAATCTCCCCATGTAAATACACTGAATCTCCCCTTGCACAGTATCTCCCCTTGTACAGAATCTCCCCTTGTACAGAATCTCCCCTTGCACACAATCTCCCCATGTACAGAATCTCCCCATGTAAATACACAGAGTCTCCCCTTGTGGAGAGTCTCCCCTTGTACAGAATCTCCCCTTGTACAGAATATCCCCATGTAAATACACAGAATCTCCCCTTGTACAGAGTCTCCCTTTGTACAGAATCTCCCTTTGTACAGAATTTCCCCATGTACAGAATCTCCCCACGTACAGAATCTCCCCATGTAAATACACTGAATCTCCCCTTGTACAGAATCGCCCCTTGTACAGAATCTCCCCTTGTACACATTCTCCCCATGTACAGAATCTCCAATGTAAATACACAGAGTCTCCCCTTGTACAGAGTCTCCCCTTGTACAGAATCTCCCCTTGTACAGAATCTCCTCTTCTACACAATCAGCCCATGTACAGAATCTCCCCATGTAAATACACAGAGTCTCCCCTTGAACAGAGTCTCCCCTTGTACAGAGTCTCCCCTTGTACAGAATCTCCCCTTGTACAGAATTTCCCCATGTAAATACACTGAATCTGCCCTTGTACAGAAGCTCCCCTTGTCCACAATCACCCCATGTACAGAATCTCCCCATGTAAATACACATAATCTCCCTTTGTACAGGATCTCCCCTTGTGCACAATCTCCCCATGTACAGAATCTCACCATGTAAGTACACAGAGTCTCCCCTTGTACAGAATCTCGCCTTGTACACAATCTCCCCTTGTTCACAATCTCCCCATGTACAGAATCTCCCCATGTAAATACACAGAGTCTCCCCTTGTACAGAGTCTCCCATTGTACAGAGTCTCCCCTTGTTCAGAATCTCCCCTTGTACAGAATCTCCCCATGTAAATATACAGAGTCTCCCCTTGTACAGAGTCTCCCCTTGTACAGAATCTCCCCTTGTACAGAATTTCCCCTTGTACAGAATCTCCCCATGTAAATACACTGAATCTCCCCTTGTACAGTATCTCCCCTTGTACAGAATCTCCCCTTGTACACAATCTACCCATGTACAGAATCTCCCCATGTAAATACACAGAGTCTCCCCTTGTACAGAGTCTCCCCTTGTACAGAGTCTCCCCTTGTACAGATTCTCCCCTTGTACACAATCTCCCCATGTACAGAATCTCCCCATGTAAATACACAGAATCTCCCCTTGTGCAGAATCTCCCCTTGTACACAATCACCCCATGTACAGAATCTCCCCATGTAAATACACAGAGTCTCCCCTTGTAGAGAGTCTCCCCTTGTACAGAATCTCCCCTTGTACAGAATCTCCCCATGTAAATACACAGAGTCTCCCCTTGTACAGAGTCTCCCTTTGTACAGAATCTCCCCTTGTACAGAATTTCCCCATGTACAGAATCTCCCCATGTACAGAATCTCCCCATGTAAATACACAGAGTCTCCCCTTGTACAGAGTCTCCCCTTGTACAGAATCTCCCCTTGTACAGAATCTCCCCTTGTACAGAATCTCCCATTGTACACAATCTCCCCATGTACAGAATCTCCCCATGTAAATATACAGAATCGCCTTTTGTAAATACATACATCTCCCCTTGCACACAGGGAGAGCCTCCCCTTGTACAGAGTTTCCCCTTGTACAGAATCTCCCGTGTACAGAATCTCCCCATGTACAGAATCTCCCCATGTAAATGCACAGAATCTCCCCTTGTACAGAATCTTCCCTTGTACAAAGTCTCCTCTTGTACACAATCTCCCCATGTACAGAATCTCCCCATGTAAATACACAGAGTCTCCCCTTGTACAGAGTCTCCCCTTGTACAGAATCTCCCCTTGTACAGAATCTCCCCATGTAAATACACAGAGTCTCCCCTTGTACAGAGTCTCCCCTTGTACAGAATCTCCCTTTGTACAGAATTTCCCCATGTACAGAATCTCCCCATGTAAATACACAGAGTCTCCCCTTGTAGAGAGTCTCCCCTTGTACAGAATCTCCCCTTGTACAGAATCTCCCCATGTAAATACACAGAGTCTCCCCGTGTACAGAGTCTCCCCTTGTACTCAATTTCCCGTGTACAGAATCTCCCCTTGTCCAGAATCTCCCGATGTCCAGAATGTCCCTTTGGACACAATCTCGCCATGTACAGAATCTCCCCATGTAAATACACAGAGTCTCCCCTTGTACAGAGTCTCCCCTTGTACAGAATCTTCCCTTGTACAGAATCTCCCATTGTACACAATCGCCCCATGTACAGAATCTCCCCATGTAAATACACAGAATCGCCTTTTGTAAATACACAAATCTCCCCTTGCACACAGGGAGTGCCTCTCCTTGTACAGAGTCTCCCCTTGTACAGAATCTCCCGTGTACAGAATCTCCCCATGTACAGAATCTCCCCATGTCAATGCAAAGAATCTCCCCTTGTACAGAATCTTCCCTTGTACAAAGTCTCCCCTTGTACACAATCTCCCCATGTACAAAATCTCCCCATGTAAATACACAGAGTCTCCCCTTGTACAGAGTCTCCCCTTGTACAGAATCTCCCCTTGTACAGAATCTCCCCTTGTACAGAATCTCCCCATGTAAATACACAGAGTCACCCCTTGTACAGAGTCTCCCCTTGTACAGAGTCTCCCCTTGTACAGAATCTCCCCTTGTACGGAATTTCCCCATGTACAGAATCTCCCCATGTACAGAATCTCCCCATGTAAATACACTGAATCTCCCCTTGTACAGAATCTCCCCTTGTACAGAATCTCCCCTTGTACACAATCTACCCATGTACAGAATCTCCCCATGTAAATACACAGAGTCTCCCCTTGTACAGAGTCTCCCCTTGTACAGAGTCTCCCCTTGTACAGAATCTCCCCTTGTACACAATCTCCCCATGTACAGAATCTCCCCATGTAAATAGACAGAATCTCCCCTTGTGCAGAATCTCCCCTTGTACCCAATCACCCCATGTACAGAATCTCCCCATGTAAATACACAGAGTCTCCCCTTGTCGAGAGTCTCCCCTTGTACAGAATCTCCCTTTGTACAGAATCTCCCCTTGTACAGAATTTCCCCATGTACAGAATCTCCCCATGTACAGAATCTCCCCATGTAAATACACAGAGTCTCCCCTTGTACAGAGTCTCCCCTTGCACAGAATCTCCCCTTGTACAGAATCTACCCATGTACAGAATGTCCCTTTGTACACAATCTCCCCATGTACAGAATCTCCCCATGTAAATACACAGAGTCTCCCCTTGTAGAGAGTCTCCCCTTGTGCAGAAACTCCCCTTGTACAGAATCTCCCATTGTATACAATCTCCCCATGTACAGAATCTCCCCATGTAAATATACAGGATCGCCTTTTGTAAATACACAAATCTCCCCTTGCACACAGGGAGAGCCTCCCCTTGTACAGAGTCTCCCCTTGTACAGAATCTCCCGTGTACAGAATCTCCCCATGTACAGAATCTCCCCATGTAAATGCACAGAATCTCCCCTTGTACAGAATCTTCCCTTGTACAAAGTCTACCCTTGTACACAATCTCTCCATGTACAGAATCTCCCCATGTAAATACACAGAGTCTCCCCTTGTACAGAGTCTCCCCTTGTACAGAATCTCCCGTGTACTGAATCTCCCCATGTAAATGCACAGAATCTCCCCTTGTACAGAATTTTCCCTTGTACAAAGTCTCCCCTTGTACGGAATCTCCCCATGTACAGAATCTCTCCATGTAAATACACAGAGTCTCCCCTTGTACAGAGTCTCCCCTTCTCCAGACTCTCCCCTTGTACAGAATCTCCCCTTGTACAGAATCTCCCCATGTAAATACACAGAGTCTCCCCTTGTACAGAATCTCCCCTTGTACAGAATTTCCCCATGTACAGAATCTCCCCATGTACAAAATCTCCCCATGTAAATACACTGAATCTCCCCTTGTACAGTATCTCCCCTTGTACAGAATCTCCCATTGCACACAATCTCCCCATGTACAGAATCTCCCCATGTAAATACACAGAGTCTCCCCTTGTACAGAATCTCCCCTTGTACAGAATCTCCCCTTGCACACAATCTCCCCATGTACAGAATCTCCCCATGTAAATACACAGAATCTCCCCTTGTGCAGAATCTCCCCTTGTACACAATCACCCCTTGTCCAGAATCTCCCCATGTAAACACACAGAGTCTCCCCTTGTAGAGAGTCTCCCCTTGTACAGAATCTCCCCTTGTACAGAATATCCCCATGTAAATACACAGAGTCTCCCCTTGTACAGAGTCTCCCCTTATACAGAATCACCCCTTGTACAGAATCTCCCCATGTAAATACACAGAGTCTCCCCTTGGACAGAGTCTCCCCTTGTACAGAATCTCCCCTTGTACAGAATCTCCCCTTGTACAGAATCTCCCATTGTACACAATCTCCCCATGTACAGAATCTCCCCATGTAAATATACAGAATCGCCTTTTGTAAATACATACATCTCCCCTTGGACACAGGGAGAGCCTCCCCTTGTACAGAGTTTCCCCTTGTACAGAATCTCCCGTGTACAGAATCTCCCCATGTACAGAATCTCCCCATGTAAATGCACAGAATCTCCCCTTGTACAGAATCTTCCCTTGTACAAAGTCTCCTCTTGTACACAATCTCCCCATGTACAGAATCTCCCCATGTAAATACACAGAGTCTCCCCTTGTACAGAGTCTCCCCTTGTACAGAATCTCCCCTTGTACAGAATCTCCCCTTGTACAGAATCTCCCCATGTAAATACACAGAGTCTCCCCGTGTACAGAGTCTCCCCTTGTACACAATTTCCCGTGTACAGAATCTCCCCTTGTCCAGAATCTCCCGATGTCCAGAATGTCCCTTTGTACACAATCTCGCCATGTACAGAATCTCCCAATGTAAATACACAGAGTCTCCCCTTGTACAGAGTCTCCCCTTGTACAGAATCTTCCCTTGTACAGAATCTCCCATTGTACACAATCGCCCCATGTACAGAATCTCCCCATGTAAATACACAGAATCGCCTTTTGTAAATACACAAATCTCCCCTTGCACACAGGGAGTGCCTCTCCTTGTACAGAGTCTCCCTTTGTACAGAATCTCCCGTGTACAGAATCTCCCCATGTACAGAATCTCCCCATGTAAATGCAAAGAATCTCCCCTTGTACAGAATCTTCCCTTGTACAAAGTCTCCCCTTGTACACAATCTCCCCATGTACAGAATCTCCCCATGTAAATACACAGAGTCTCCCCTTGTACAGAGTCTCCCCTTGTACAGAGTCTCCCCTTGTACAGAGTCTCCCCTTGTACAGAATCTCCCCTTGTACGGAATTTCCCCATGTACAGAATCTCCCCATGTACAGAATCTCCCCATGTAAATACACTGAATCTCCCCTTGTACAGAATCTCCCCTTGTACAGAATCTCCCCTTGTACACAATCTACCCATGTACAGAATCTCCCCATGTAAATACACAGAGTCTCCCCTTGTACAGAGTCTCCCCTTGTACAGAGTCTCCCCTTGTACAGAATCTCCCCTTGTACACAATCTCCCCATGTACAGAATCACCCCATGTAAATAGACAGAATCTCCCCTTGTGCAGAATCTCCCCTTGTACCCAATCACCCCATGTACAGAATCTCCCCATGTAAATACACAGAGTCTCCCCTTGTACAGAGTCTCCCTTTGTCCAGAATCTCCCCTTGTACAGAATTTCCCCATGTACAGAATCTCCCATGTACAGAATCTCCCCATGTAAATACACAGAGTCTCCCCTTGTACAGAGTCTCCCCTTGCACAGAATCTCCCCCTGTACAGAATCTACCCATGTACAGAATGTCCCTTTGTACACAATCTCCCCATGTACAGAATCTCCCCATGTAAATACACAGAGTCTCCCCTTGTAGAGAGTCTCCCCTTGTGCAGAAACTCCCCTTGTACAGAATCTCCCATTGTATACAATCTCCCCATGTACAGAATCTCCCCATGTAAATATACAGGATCGCCTTTTGTAAATACACAAATCTCCCCTTGCACACAGGGAGAGCCTCCCCTTGTACAGAGTCTCCCCTTGTACAGAATCTCCCGTGTACAGAATCTCCCCATGTACAGAATCTCCCCATGTAAATGCACAGAATCTCCCCTTGTACAGAATCTTCCCTTGTACAAAGTCTCCCCTTGTACACAATCTCTCCATGTACAGAATCTCCCCATGTAAATACACAGAGTCTCCCCTTGTACAGAGTCTCCCCTTGTACAGAATCTCCCGTGTACTGAATCTCCCCATGTACAGAATCTCCCCATGTAAATGCACAGAATCTCCCCTTGTACAGAATCTTCCCTTGTACAAAGTCTGCCCTTGTACAGAATCTCCCCATGTACAGAATCTCTCCATGTAAATACACAGAGTCTCCCCTTGTACAGAGTCTCCCCTTGTACAGAGTCTCCCCTTCTCCAGACTCTCCCCTTGTACAGAATCTCCCCTTGTACAGAATCTCCCCATGTAAATACACAGAGTCTCCCTTTGTACAGAATCTCCCCTTGTACAGAATTTCCCCATGTACAGAATCTCCCCATGTACAAAATCTCCCCATGTAAATACACTGAATCTCCCCTTGTACAGTATCTCCCCTTGTACAGAATCTCCCATTGCACACAATCTCCCCATGTACAGAATCTCCCCATGTAAATACACAGAGTCTCCCCTTGTACAGAGTCTCCCCTTGTACAGAATCTCCCCTTGTACAGAATCTCCCCTTGCACACAATCTCCCCATGTACAGAATCTCCCCATGTAAATACACAGAATCTCCCCTTGTGCAGAATCTCCCCTTGTACACAATCACCCCATGTCCAGAATCTCCCCGTGTAAACACACAGAGTCTCCCCTTGTAGAGAGTCTCCCCTTGTACAGAATCTCCCCTTGTACAGAATATCCCCATGTAAATACACAGAGTCTCCCCTTGTACAGAGTCTCCCTTTGTACTGAATCTCCCCTTGTACAGAATTTCCCCATGTACAGAATCTCCCCACGTAGAGAATCTCACCATGTAAATACACTGAATCTCCCCTTGTACAGAATCTCCCCTTGTACAGAATCTCCCCTTGTACACAATCTCCCCATGTACACAATCTCCCATGTAAATACACAGAGTCTCCCCTTGTACCGAGTCTCCCCTTGTACAGAGTCTCCCCGTGTACAGAATCTCCCCTTGTACAGAATCCCCCCATGTAAATACACAGAGTCTCCCCTTGTACAGAGTCTCCCCTTGTACAGAATCTCCCCTTGTACAGAATCTCCCCTTGTACACAATCTCCCCATGTACAGAATATCCCCATGTAAATACACAGATTCTCCCCTTGTGCAGAATCTCCCCTTGTACACAATCAGCCCATGTACAGAATCTCCCCATGTAAATACACAGAGTCTCCCCTTGTACAGAGTCTCCCCTTGTACAGAATCTCCCCTTGTACAGAATTTCCCCATGTAAATACACTGAATCTCCCCTTGTACAGAAGCTCATCTTGTACACAATCTCCCCATGTACAGAATCTCCCCATGTAAATACACATAATCTCCCCTTGTACAGAGTCTCCCCTTGTACAAAATCTCCCGTGTACAGAATGTCCCCATGTACAGAATCTCCCCATCTACAGAATCTTCCCTTGTACAAAGTCTCCCCTTGTACACAATCTCCCCATGTACAGAATCTCCCCATGTAAATACTCAGAGTCTCCCCTTGTACAGAGTCTCCCCTTGTACAGAATCTCCCGTGTTCAGAATGTCCCCATGTACAGAATCTCCCCATCTACAGAGTCTCCCCTTGTACAGAGTCTCCCCTTGTACAGAGTCTCCCCTTGTACAGAGTCTCCCCTTGTACAGAGTCTCCCCTTGTGCAGAAACTCCCCTTGTACAGAATCTCCCATTGTATACAATCTCCCCATGTACAGAATCTCCCCATGTAAATATACAGGATCGCCTTTTGTAAATACACAAATCTCCCCTTGCACACAGGGAGAGCCTCCCCTTGTACAGAGTCTCCCCTTGTACAGAATCTCCCGTGTACAGAATCTCCCCATGTACAGAATCTCCCCATGTAAATGCACAGAATCTCCCCTTGTACAGAATCTTCCCTTGTACAAAGTCTCCCCTTGTACACAATCTCTCCATGTACAGAATCTCCCCATGTAAATACACAGAGTCTCCCCTTGTACAGAGTCTCCCCTTGTACAGAATCTCCCGTGTACTGAATCTCCCCATGTACAGAATCTCCCCATGTAAATGCACAGAATCTCCCCTTGTACAGAATCTTCCCTTGTACAAAGTCTGCCCTTGTACAGAATCTCCCCATGTACAGAATCTCTCCATGTAAATACACAGAGTCTCCCCTTGTACAGAGTCTCCCCTTGTACAGAGTCTCCCCTTCTCCAGACTCTCCCCTTGTACAGAATCTCCCCTTGTACAGAATCTCCCCATGTAAATACACAGAGTCTCCCCTTGTACAGAATCTCCCCTTGTACAGAATTTCCCCATGTACAGAATCTCCCCATGTACAAAATCTCCCCATGTAAATACACTGAATCTCCCCTTGTACAGTATCTCCCCTTGTACAGAATCTCCCATTGCACACAATCTCCCCATGTACAGAATCTCCCCATGTAAATACACAGAGTCTCCCCTTGTACAGAGTCTCCCCTTGTACAGAATCTCCCCTTGTACAGAATCTCCCCTTGCACACAATCTCCCCATGTACAGAATCTCCCCATGTAAATACACAGAATCTCCCCTTGTGCAGAATCTCCCCTTGTACACAATCACCCCATGTCCAGAATCTCCCCGTGTAAACACACAGAGTCTCCCCTTGTAGAGAGTCTCCCCTTGTACAGAATCTCCCCTTGTACAGAATATCCCCATGTAAATACACAGAGTCTCCCCTTGTACAGAGTCTCCCTTTGTACTGAATCTCCCCTTGTACAGAATTTCCCCATGTACAGAATCTCCCCACGTAGAGAATCTCACCATGTAAATACACTGAATCTCCCCTTGTACAGAATCTCCCCTTGTACAGAATCTCCCCTTGTACACAATCTCCCCATGTACACAATCTCCCATGTAAATACACAGAGTCTCCCCTTGTACCGAGTCTCCCCTTGTACAGAGTCTCCCCGTGTACAGAATCTCCCCTTGTACAGAATCCCCCCATGTAAATACACAGAGTCTCCCCTTGTACAGAGTCTCCCCTTGTACAGAATCTCCCCTTGTACAGAATCTCCCCTTGTACACAATCTCCCCATGTACAGAATATCCCCATGTAAATACACAGATTCTCCCCTTGTGCAGAATCTCCCCTTGTACACAATCAGCCCATGTACAGAATCTCCCCATGTAAATACACAGAGTCTCCCCTTGTACAGAGTCTCCCCTTGTACAGAATCTCCCCTTGTACAGAATTTCCCCATGTAAATACACTGAATCTCCCCTTGTACAGAAGCTCATCTTGTACACAATCTCCCCATGTACAGAATCTCCCCATGTAAATACACATAATCTCCCCTTGTACAGAGTCTCCCCTTGTACAAAATCTCCCGTGTACAGAATGTCCCCATGTACAGAATCTCCCCATCTACAGAATCTTCCCTTGTACAAAGTCTCCCCTTGTACACAATCTCCCCATGTACAGAATCTCCCCATGTAAATACTCAGAGTCTCCCCTTGTACAGAGTCTCCCCTTGTACAGAATCTCCCGTGTTCAGAATGTCCCCATGTACAGAATCTCCCCATCTACAGAGTCTCCCCTTGTACAGAGTCTCCCCTTGTACAGAGTCTCCCCTTGTACAGAGTCTCCCCTTGTACAGAATCTCCCCTTGTACAGAATCTCCCCATGTAAATACACAGAATCTGCCCTTGTACAGAATCTCCCCATGTACAGAATCTCCCCTTGTACACAATCTCCCCATGTACAGAATCTCCCCATGTAAATACACAGAGTCTGCCCTTGCACAGAGTCTGCCCTTGTACAGAGTCTCTCCTTGCTCAGAATCTCCCCTTGTACAGAATTTCCACTTGTACAGAAGATCCCCTTGTACACAATCTCCCCATGTACAGAATCTCCTTTTGTAAATCCACAAATCTCCCCTTGCACACAGGGACAGCCTCCCCTGCTACAGAGTCTCCCCTGGTACAGAATCACCCATGCACAGAATCACCCCATGTACAGAATTTCCCCATGTAAATACACAGAATCTCCCCTTGTACACAATCTCCCGTCTACAGAATCTCCCCTTGTACAGAATCTCCCCTTGTACAGAATCTCCCCATGTACAGAATGTCCCTTTGTACACAATTTCCCCCTGTACAGAATCTCCCCATGTAAATACACAGATTCTCCCCTTGTACAGAGTCTCCCCTTGTACAGAATCTCCCCTTGTACAGAATCTCCCCTTGTACAGAATCTCCCATTGTACACAATCTCCCCATGTACAGAATCTCCCCATGTAAATACACAGAATCGCCTTTTGTAAATACACAAATCTCCCCTTGCACACAGGGAGAGCCTCCCCTTGTACAGAGTCTCCACTTGTACAGAATCTCCCGTGTACAGATCTCCCCATGTACAGAATCTCCCCATGTAAATGCACAGAATCTCCCCTTGTACAGAATATTCCCTTGTACAAAGTCTCCCCTTGTACAGAATCTCCCCTTGTACAGAATCTCCCCATGTAAATACACAGAATATCCCCTTGTACATAATCTCCCCATGTACAGAATCTCCCCTTGTACACAATCTCCCCATGTACAGAATCTCCCCATGTAAATACACAGAGTCTCCCCTTGTACAGAGTCTCCCTTTGTACAGAATCTCCCCTTGTACAGAATTTCCCCATGTACAGAATCTCCCCATGGACAGAATCTCCCCATGTAAATACACAGAGTCTCCCCTTGTACAGAGTCTCCCCTTGCACAGAATCTCCCCTTGCACAGAATCTCCCCTTGTACAGAATCTCCCCATGTAAATACACAGAATCTCCCCTTGTACATAATCTCCCCATGTACAGAATCTCCCCTTGTACACAATCTCCCCATGTCCAGAATCTCCCCATGTAAATACACAGAGTCTCCCCTTGCACAGAGTCTCCCTTTGTACAGAATCTCCCCTTGTACAGAATGTCCCTTTGTACACAATCTCCCCATGTACAGAATCTCCCCATGTAAATATACAGAATCGCCTTTTGTAAATACACAAATCTCCCCTTGCACACAGGGAGAGCCTCCCCTTGTACAGAGTCTCCCCTTGTACAGAATCTCCCGTGTACAGAATCTCCCCATGTCCAGAATCTCCCCATGTAAATGCACAGTATCTCCCCTTGTACAGAATCTTCCCTTGTACAAAGTCTCCCCTTGTACACAATCTCTCCATGTACAGAATCTCCCCATGTAAATACACAGAGTCTCCCCTTGTACAGAGTCTCCCCTTGTACAGAATCTCCCGTGTACAGAATCTCCCCATGTACAGAATCTCCCCATGTAAATGCACAGAATCTCCCCTTGTACAGAATCTTCCCTTGTACAAAGTCTCCCCTTGTACACAATCTCCCCATGTACAGAATCTCTCCATGTAAATACACAGATTCTCCCCTTGTACAGAGTCTCCCCTTCTACAGACTCTCCCCTTGTACAGAATCTCCCCTTGTACAGAATCTCCCCATGTAAATGCACAGAGTCTCCCCTTGTACAGAATCTCCCCTTGTACAGAATTTCCCCATGTACAGAATCTCCCCATGTACAAAATCTCCCCATGTAAATACACTGAATCTCCCCTTGTACAGTATCTCCCCTTGTACAGAATCTCCCATTGCAAACAATCTCCCCATGTACAGAATCTCCCCATGTACAGAATCTCCCCATGTAAATACACAGAGTCTCCCCTTGTACAGAGTCTCCCCTTGTACAGAGTCTCCCCTTGTACAGAGTCTCCCCTTGTACAGAATCTCCCATTGTACACAATCTCCCCATGTACAGAATCTCCCCATATAAATACACAGAATCTCCCCTTGTGCAGAATCTCCCCTTGTACAGAATCTCCCCTTGTACAGAATATCCCCATGTAAATACACAGAGTCTCCCCTTGTACAGAGTCTCCCTTTGTACAGAATCTCCCCTTGTACAGAGTCTCCCCTTGTACAGAGTCTCCCCTTGTACAGAGTCTCCCCTTGTACAGAGTCTCCCCTTGTACAGAATCTCCCCTTGTACAGAATCTCCCCATGTAAATACACAGAATCTGCCCTTGTACAGAATCTCCCCATGTACAGAATCTCCCCTTGTACACAATCTCCCCATGTACAGAATCTCCCCATGTAAATACACAGAGTCTGCCCTTGTACAGAGTCTGCCCTTGTACAGAGTCTCTCCTTGCTCAGAATCTCCCCTTGTACAGAATTTCCACTTGTACAGAAGATCCCCTTGTACACAATCTCCCCATGTACAGAATCTCCCCATGTAAATACACAGAATCTCCTTTTGTAAATCCACAAATCTCCCCTTGCACACAGGGACAGCCTCCCCTGCTACAGAGTCTCCCCTGGTACAGAATCACCCATGCACAGAATCACCCCATGTACAGAATTTCCCCATGTAAATACACAGAATCTCCCCTTGTACACAATCTCCCGTCTACAGAATCTCCCCATGTACAGAATCTCCCCATGTAAATACACAGAGTCTCCCCTTGTAGAGTCTCCCCTTGTACAGAATCTCCCCTTGTACAGAATCTCCCCATGGACAGAATGTCCCTTTGTACACAATTTCCCCCTGTACAGAATCTCCCCATGTAAATACACAGATTCTCCCCTTGTACAGAGTCTCCCCTTGTACAGAATCTCCCCTTGTACAGAATCTCCCCTTGTACAGAATCTCCCATTGTACACAATCTCCCCATGTACAGAATCTCCCCATGTAAATACACAGAATCGCCTTTTGTAAATACACAAATCTCCCCTTGCACACAGGGAGAGCCTCCCCTTGTACAGAGTCTCCACTTGTACAGAATCTCCCGTGTACAGATCTCCCCATGTACAGAATCTCCCCATGTAAATGCACAGAATCTCCCCTTGTACAGAATATTCCCTTGTACAAAGTCTCCCCTTGTACAGAATCTCCGCTTGTACAGAATCTCCCCATGTAAATACACAGAATCTCCCCTTGTACATAATCTCCCCATGTACAGAATCTCCCCTTGTACACAATCTCCCCATGTACAGAATCTCCCCATGTAAATACACAGAGTCTCCCCTTGCACAGAGTCTCCCTTTGTACAGAATCTCCCCTTGTACAGAATGTCCCTTTGTACACAATCTCCCCATGTACAGAATCTCCCCATGTAAATACACAGAGTCTCCCCTTGTACAGAGTCTCCCCTTGTACAGAATCTCCCCTTGTACAGAATCTCCCATTGTATACAATTTCCCCATGGACAGAATCTCCCCATGTAAATATACAGAATCGCCTTTTGTAAATACACAAATCTCCCCTTGCACACAGGGAGAGCCTCCCCTTGTACAGAGTCTCCCCTTGTACAGAATCTCCCGTGTACAGAATCTCCCCATGTACAGAATCTCCCCATGTAAATGCACAGAATCTCCCCTTGTACAGAATCTTCCCTTGTACAAAGTCTCCCCTTGTACACAATCTCTCCATGTACAGAATCTCCCCATGTAAATACACAGAGTCTCCCCTTGTACAGAGTCTCCCCTTGTACAGAATCTCCCGTGTACAGAATCTCCCCATGTACAGAATCTCCCCATGTAAATGCACAGAATCTCCCCTTGTACAGTATCTTCCCTTGTACAAAGTCTCCCCTTGTACACAATCTCCCCATGTGCAGAATCTCTCCATGTAAATACACAGAGTCTCCCCTTGTACAGAGTCTCCCCTTCTACAGACTCTCCCCTTGTACAGAATCTCCCCTTGTACAGAATCTCCCCATGTAAATGCACAGAGTCTCCCCTTGTACAGAATCTCCCCTTGTACAGAATTTCCCCATGTACAGAATCTCCCCATGTACAAAATCTCCCCATGTAAATACACTGAATCTCCCCTTGTACAGTATCTCCCCTTGTACAGAATCTCCCATTGCACACAATCTCCCCATGTACAGAATCTCCCCATGTACAGAATCTCCCCGTGTAAATACACAGAGTCTTCCCTTGTACAGAGTCTCCCCTTGTACAGAGTCTCCTCTTGTCCAGAGTCTCCCCTTGTACAGAATCTCCCATTGTACACAATCTCCCCATGTACAGAATCTCCCCATGTAAATACACAGAATCTCCCCTTGTGCAGAATCTCCCCTTGTACACAATCACCCCATGTACAGAATCTCCCCATGTAAATACACAGAGTCTACCCTTGTAGAGAGTCTCCCCTTGTACAGAATCTCCCCTTGTACAGAATATCCCCATGTAAATACACAGAGTCTCCCCTTGTACAGAGTCTCCCTTTGTACAGAATCTCCCCTTGCACAGAATCTCCCCATGTACAGAATCTCCCCTTGTACAGAATTTCCCCATGTAAATACACTGAATCTCCCCTTGTACAGAAGCTCCCCTTGTACAGAATTTCCCCATGTACAGAATCTCCCCTTGTACAGAATTTCCTCATGTAAATACACTGAATCTCCCCTTGTACAGAAGCTCCCCTTGTACACAATCTCCCCATGTACAGAATCTCCCCATGTAAATATACATAATCTCCCCTTGTACAGAGTCTCCCCTTGTACAGAATCTCCCTTTGTACAGAATCTCCCCTTGTGCACAATCTCCCCATGTACAGAATCTCCCCATGTAAATACACAGAAGCTCCCCTTGTACAGAGTCTCCCCTTGTACGGAATCTCCCCTTGTACAGAATCTCCTCTTGTGCACAATCTCCCCATGTACAGAATCTCCCCATGTAAATACGCAGAAGCTCCCCTTGTACAGATTCTCCCCTTGAACTGAGTCTCCCCTTGTACAGAATCTCCACTTGTACATAATCTCCAATTGTACACAATCTCCCCATTTAAATACACAGAATCGCCTCCTGGAAATACACAAATCTCCCCTTGTACAGAATTTCCACTTGTACAGAAGATCCCCTTGTACACAATCTCCCCATGGACAGAATCTCCCCATGTAAATGCACAGAATCTCCTTTTGTAAATCCACAAATCTCCCCTTGCACACAGGGACAGCCTCCCCTTCTACAGAGTCTCCCCTGGTACAGAATCACCCGTGCACAGAATCACCCCATGTACAGAATCTCCCCATGTAAATACACAGAATCGCCTTTTGTAAATACACAAATCTCCCCTTGCACACAGGGAGAGCCTCCCCTTGTACAGAGTCTCCACTTGTACAGAATCTCCCATGTACAGATCTCCCCATGTACAGAATCTCCCCATGTATATGCACAGAATCTCCCCTTGTACAGAATATTCCCTTGTACAACGTCTCCCCTTGTACAGAATCTCCCCTTGTACAGAATCTCCCCATGAAAATACACAGAGTCTGCCCTTGTACAGAGTCTCCCCTGGTACAGAATCACCCGTGCACAGAATCACCCCATGTACAGAATCTCCCCATGTAAATACACAAAATCTCCCCTTGTACACAATCTCCCGTCTACAGAATCTCCCCGTGTACAGAATCTCCCCATGTAAATACACAGAGTCTCCCCTTGTACAGAGTCTCCCCTTGTACAGAATCTCCCCTCGTACAGAATCTCCCCATGTACAGAATGTCCCTTTGTACACAATCTCCCCATGTACAGAATCTCCCCATGTAAATACACAGATTCTCCCCTTGTACAGAGTCTCCCCTTGTACAGAATCTCCCCTTGTACAGAATCTCCCCTTGTACAGAATCTCCCCTTGTACACAATCTCCCCATGTACAGAATTTCCCCATGTAAATACACAGAATCGCCTTTTGAAAATACACAAATCTCCCCTTGCACACAGGGAGAGCCTCCCCTTGCACAGAGTCTCCACTTGTACAGAATCTCCCATGTACAGAATCTCCCCATGTACAGAATCTCCCCATGTAAATGCACAGAATCTCCCCTTGTACAGAATATTCCCTTGTACAAAGTCTCCCCTTGTACACAATCTCCCCATGTACAGAATCTCCCCATGTAAATACACAGAGTCTCCCCTTGTACAGAGTCTCCCCTTGTACAGAGTCTCCCCTTGTACAGGATCTCCCCTTGTACAGAATCTCCCCATGTAAATACACAGAGTCTCCCCTTGTACAGAGTCTCCCCTTGTACAGAATCTCCCCTTGTACAGAATTTCCCCTTGTACAGAATCTCCCCATGTACAAAATCTCCCCATGTAAATACACTGAATCTCCCCTTGCACAGTATCTCCCCTTGTACAGAATCTCCCCTTGTACACAATCTACCCATGTACAGAATCTCCCCATGTAAATACACAGAGTCTCCCCTTGTACAGAGTCTCCCCTTGTTCAGAGTCTCCCCTTGTACACAATCTCCCCTTGTACAGAATTTCCCCATGTAAATACACTGAATCTCCCCTTGTACACAATCTCCCGTCTACAGAATCTCCCCGTGTACAGAATCTCCCCATGTAAATACACAGAGTCTCCCCTTGTACAGAGTCTCCCCTTGTACAGAATCTCCCCTTGTACAGAATCTCCCCATGTACAGAATGTCCCTTTGTACACAATCTCCCCATGTACAGAATCTCCCCATGTAAATACACAGATTCTCCCCTTGTACAGAGTCTCCCCTTGTACAGAATCTCCCCTTGTACAGAATCTCCCCTTGTACAGAATCTCCCCTTGTACACAATCTCCCCATGTACAGAATCTCCCCATGTAAATACACAGAATCGCCTTTTGTAAATACACAAATCTCCCCTTGCACACAGGGAGAGCCTCCCCTTGCACAGAGTCTCCACTTGTACAGAATCTCCCATGTACAGAATCTCCCCATGTACAGAATCTCCCCATGTAAATGCACAGAATCTCCCCTTGTACAGAATATTCCCTTGTACAAAGTCTCCCCTTGTACACAATCTCCCCATGTACAGAATCTCCCCATGTAAATACACAGAGTCTCCCCTTGTACAGAGTCTCCCCTTGTACAGAGTCTCCCCTTGTACAGGATCTCCCCTTGTACAGAATCTCCCCATGTAAATACACAGAGTCTCCCCTTGTACAGAGTCTCCCCTTGTACAGAATCTCCCCTTGTACAGAATTTCCCCTTGTACAGAATCTCCCCATGTACAAAATCTCCCCATGTAAATACACTGAATCTCCCCTTGCACAGTATCTCCCCTTGTACAGAATCTCCCCTTGTACACAATCTACCCATGTACAGAATCTCCCCATGTAAATACACAGAGTCTCCCCTTGTACAGAGTCTCCCCTTGTTCAGAGTCTCCCCTTGTACACAATCTCCCCTTGTACAGAATTTCCCCATGTAAATACACTGAATCTCCCCTTGTACACAATCTCCCGTCTACAGAATCTCCCCGTGTACAGAATCTCCCCATGTAAATACACAGAGTCTCCCCTTGTACAGAGTCTCCCCTTGTACAGAATCTCCCCTTGTACAGAATCTCCCCATGTACAGAATGTCCCTTTGTACACAATCTCCCCATGTACAGAATCTCCCCATGTAAATACACAGATTCTCCCCTTGTACAGAGTCTCCCCTTGTACAGAATCTCCCCTTGTACAGAATCTCCCCTTGTACAGAATCTCCCCTTGTACACAATCTCCCCATGTACAGAATCTCCCCATGTAAATATACATAATCTCCCCTTGTACAGAGTCTCCCCTTGTACAGAATCTCCCTTTGTACAGAATCTCCCCTTGTGCACAATCTCCCCATGTACAGAATCTCCCCATGTAAATACACAGAAGCTCCCCTTGTACAGAGTCTCCCGTTGTACGGAATCTCCCCTTGTACAGAATCTCCTCTTGTGCACAATCTCCCCATGTACAGAATCTCCCCATGTAAATACGCAGAAGCTCCCCTTGTACAGATTCTCCCCTTGAACTGAGTCTCCCCTTGTACAGAATCTCCACTTGTACATAATCTCCAATTGTACACAATCTCCCCATTTAAATACACAGAATCGCCTCCTGGAAATACACAAATCTCCCCTTGTACAGAATTTCCACTTGTACAGAAGATCCCCTTGTACACAATCTCCCCATGGACAGAATCTCCCCATGTAAATGCACAGAATCTCCTTTTGTAAATCCACAAATCTCCCCTTGCACACAGGGACAGCCTCCCCTTCTACAGAGTCTCCCCTGGTACAGAATCACCCGTGCACAGAATCACCCCATGTACAGAATCTCCCCATGTAAATACACAGAATCGCCTTTTGTAAATACACAAATCTCCCCTTGCACACAGGGAGAGCCTCCCCTTGTACAGAGTCTCCACTTGTACAGAATCTCCCATGTACAGATCTCCCCATGTACAGAATCTCCCCATGTATATGCACAGAATCTCCCCTTGTACAGAATATTCCCTTGTACAACGTCTCCCCTTGTACAGAATCTCCCCTTGTACAGAATCTCCCCATGAAAATACACAGAGTCTGCCCTTGTACAGAGTCTCCCCTGGTACAGAATCACCCGTGCACAGAATCACCCCATGTACAGAATCTCCCCATGTAAATACACAAAATCTCCCCTTGTACACAATCTCCCGTCTACAGAATCTCCCCGTGTACAGAATCTCCCCATGTAAATACACAGAGTCTCCCCTTGTACAGAGTCTCCCCTTGTACAGAATCTCCCCTCGTACAGAATCTCCCCATGTACAGAATGTCCCTTTGTACACAATCTCCCCATGTACAGAATCTCCCCATGTAAATACACAGATTCTCCCCTTGTACAGAGTCTCCCCTTGTACAGAATCTCCCCTTGTACAGAATCTCCCCTTGTACAGAATCTCCCCTTGTACACAATCTCCCCATGTACAGAATCTCCCCATGTAAATACACAGAATCGCCTTTTGAAAATACACAAATCTCCCCTTGCACACAGGGAGAGCCTCCCCTTGCACAGAGTCTCCACTTGTACAGAATCTCCCATGTACAGAATCTCCCCATGTACAGAATCTCCCCATGTAAATGCACAGAATCTCCCCTTGTACAGAATATTCCCTTGTACAAAGTCTCCCCTTGTACACAATCTCCCCATGTACAGAATCTCCCCATGTAAATACACAGAGTCTCCCCTTGTACAGAGTCTCCCCTTGTACAGAGTCTCCCCTTGTACAGGATCTCCCCTTGTACAGAATCTCCCCATGTAAATACACAGAGTCTCCCCTTGTACAGAGTCTCCCCTTGTACAGAATCTCCCCTTGTACAGAATTTCCCCTTGTACAGAATCTCCCCATGTACAAAATCTCCCCATGTAAATACACTGAATCTCCCCTTGCACAGTATCTCCCCTTGTACAGAATCTCCCCTTGTACACAATCTACCCATGTACAGAATCTCCCCATGTAAATACACAGAGTCTCCCCTTGTACAGAGTCTCCCCTTGTTCAGAGTCTCCCCTTGTACACAATCTCCCCTTGTACAGAATTTCCCCATGTAAATACACTGAATCTCCCCTTGTACACAATCTCCCGTCTACAGAATCTCCCCGTGTACAGAATCTCCCCATGTAAATACACAGAGTCTCCCCTTGTACAGAGTCTCCCCTTGTACAGAATCTCCCCTTGTACAGAATCTCCCCATGTACAGAATGTCCCTTTGTACACAATCTCCCCATGTACAGAATCTCCCCATGTAAATACACAGATTCTCCCCTTGTACAGAGTCTCCCCTTGTACAGAATCTCCCCTTGTACAGAATCTCCCCTTGTACAGAATCTCCCCTTGTACACAATCTCCCCATGTACAGAATCTCCCCATGTAAATACACAGAATCGCCTTTTGTAAATACACAAATCTCCCCTTGCACACAGGGAGAGCCTCCCCTTGCACAGAGTCTCCACTTGTACAGAATCTCCCATGTACAGAATCTCCCCATGTACAGAATCTCCCCATGTAAATGCACAGAATCTCCCCTTGTACAGAATATTCCCTTGTACAAAGTCTCCCCTTGTACACAATCTCCCCATGTACAGAATCTCCCCATGTAAATACACAGAGTCTCCCCTTGTACAGAGTCTCCCCTTGTACAGAGTCTCCCCTTGTACAGGATCTCCCCTTGTACAGAATCTCCCCATGTAAATACACAGAGTCTCCCCTTGTACAGAGTCTCCCCTTGTACAGAATCTCCCCTTGTACAGAATTTCCCCTTGTACAGAATCTCCCCATGTACAAAATCTCCCCATGTAAATACACTGAATCTCCCCTTGCACAGTATCTCCCCTTGTACAGAATCTCCCCTTGTACACAATCTACCCATGTACAGAATCTCCCCATGTAAATACACAGAGTCTCCCCTTGTACAGAGTCTCCCCTTGTTCAGAGTCTCCCCTTGTACACAATCTCCCCTTGTACAGAATTTCCCCATGTAAATACACTGAATCTCCCCTTGTACACAATCTCCCGTCTACAGAATCTCCCCGTGTACAGAATCTCCCCATGTAAATACACAGAGTCTCCCCTTGTACAGAGTCTCCCCTTGTACAGAATCTCCCCTTGTACAGAATCTCCCCATGTACAGAATGTCCCTTTGTACACAATCTCCCCATGTACAGAATCTCCCCATGTAAATACACAGATTCTCCCCTTGTACAGAGTCTCCCCTTGTACAGAATCTCCCCTTGTACAGAATCTCCCCTTGTACAGAATCTCCCCTTGTACACAATCTCCCCATGTACAGAATCTCCCCATGTAAATACACAGAATCGCCTTTTGTAAATACACAAATCTCCCCTTGCACACAGGGAGAGCCTCCCCTTGTACAGAGTCTCCACTTGTACAGAATCTCCCATGTCCAGAATCTCCCCATGGACAGAATCTCCCCATGTAACTGCACAGAATCTCCCCTTGTACAGAACATTCCCTTGTACAAAGTCTCCCCTTGTACACAATCTCCCCATGTACAGAATCTCCCCATGTAAATACACAGAGTCTCCCCTTGTACAGAGTCTCCCCTTGTACAGAGTCTCCCCTTGTACAGGATCTCCCCTTGTACAGAATCTCCCCATGTAAATACACAGAGTCTCCCCTTGTACAGAGTCTCCCCTTGTACAGAATCTCCCCTTGTACAGAATTTCCCCATGTACAGAATCTCCCCATGTACAAAATCTCCCCATGTAAATACACTGAATCTCCCCTTGCACAGTATCTCCCCTTGTACAGAATCTCCCCTTGTACACAATCTACCCATGTACAGAATCTCCCCATGTAAATACACAGAGTCTCCCCTTGTACAGAGTCTCCCCTTGTTCAGAGTCTCCCCTTGTACACAATCTCCCCTTGTACAGAATTTCCCCATGTAAATACACTGAATCTCCCCTTGTACAGAAGCTCCCCTTGTACACAATCTCCCCATGTACAGAATCTCCCCATGTAAATACACAGAATCTCCTTTTTTAAATACACAAATCTCCCCTTGCACGCAGGGAGGGCCTCCCCTTGTACAGAGTCTCCCCTTGTACACAATCTCCCGTGTACAGAATCTCCCCATGTACAGAATCTCCCCATGTAAATACACAGAGTCTCCCCTTGTACAGAGTCTCCCCTTGTACAGAGTCTCCCCTTGTACAGAGTCTCCCCTTGTACAGAATTTACCCTTGTACAGAATCTCCCCATGTACAGAATGTCCCTTTGTACACAATCTCCCCATGTACAGAATCTCCCCATGTAAATACACAGAGTCTCCCCTTGTACAGAGTCTCCCCTGTACAGAATCTCCCCTTGAACAGAATCTCCCCTAGTACACAATCTCCCCATGTACAGAATCTCCCCATGTAAATACACAGAATCTCCTCTTGTAAATACACAAATCTCCCTTTGCACATAGGGAGAGTCTCCCCTTGTACAGAGTCTCCCCTTGTACAGAGTCTACCGTTGTACAGAATCTCCCCTTGTACACAATCTATCCATGTACAGAATCTCCCCATGTAAATACACAGAGTCTCCCCTTGTACAGGGTCTCCCCTTGTACAGAGTCTCCCCTTGTACAGAATCTCCCCTTGTACACAATTTCCCCATGTAAATACACTGAATCTCCCCTTGTACAGAAGCTCCTCTTGTTCAAAATCTCCCCATGTACAGAATCTCCCCATGTAAATACACAGAGTCTCCCCTTGTCCAGAGTCTCCCCTTGTACAGAATCTCCCGTGTACAGAATGTCCCCATGTACAGAATCTCCCCATCTACAGAATCTTCCCTTGTACAAAGTCTCCCCTTGTACACAATCTCCCCATGTACAGAATCTCCCCATGTAAATACACAGAGTCTGCCCTTGTACAGAGTCTGCCCTTGTACAGAGTCTCCCCTTGTACAGAGTCTCCCCTTGTACAGAATCTCCCCATGTAAATACACAGAATCTCCCCTTGTACAGAATCTCCCCATGTACAGAATCTCCCCTTGTACACTATCTCCCCATGTACAGAATCTCCCCATGTAAATACACAGAGTCTCCCCTTGTACAGAGTCTCCCCTGTACAGAATCTCCCCTTGTACAGAATCTCCCCTAGTACACAATCTCCTCATGTACAGAATCTCCCCATGTAAATACACAGAATCTCCTCTTGTAAATACACAAATCTCCCTTTGCACATAGGGAGAGTCTCCCCTTGTACAGAGTCTCCCCTTGTACAGAGTCTACCGTTGTACAGAATCTCCCCTTGTACACAATCTCCGCATGTACAGAATCTCCCCATGTAAATACACAGAATCTCCCCTTGTACAGTATCCCCCTTGTACAAAGTCTCCCCTTGTACACAATCTCCCCATGTACAGAATCTCCCCATGTAAATACACAGAATCTCCCCTTGTACAGAGTCTCCCCTTGTACAAAATCTCCCCTTTTACAAAGTCTCCCCTTGTACAGAATCTCCCCTTGTACAGAATCTCCCCATGTATATACACAGAATCTCCCCTTGTACAGAATCTCCCCTTGTACAGAATCTCCCCTTGTACACAATCTTCCCATGTACAGAATCTCCCCATGTACAGAATCTCCCCATGTAAATACACAGAATCTCCGCTTGTACACAATCTCCCCTTGTACAGGTCTCCACTTGTAAATACACGGAATCAGCCCTTGTAAATGCGTAGATTCTCCTCTTGTACAGAGAGAGAGTCTCCCCTTGTGCAGAATCTCCCCTTGTACACAATCTCCCCTTCTTCTGGTTCCCCTTGTAAATACACAGAATCTCCCATTGTACATCGATTCTCCCCTTGTACAGAGGGTGAGTCTCCCCTTGTAGAATGGGAGTCTCCCCTTGTACAGAGAGAGAGTCTCCCCTTGTACAGAGAGAGAGTCTCTCTTTGTACAGAGAGAGAGTCTCCCCTTGTACAGAGAGAGAGTCTCCCCTTGTACAGAGAGAGTGTCTCCCCTTGTACAGATTCTCCCCCTGTACAGAAACTCCCCTTGTGGAGACAGAGTCTCTCCTGGTACAGAATCTCCCCTTGAACTGAGACAGAGGGCACGAACTTATGAAAAATATTCAAAGTGCAAAAAGAGCGATGAAACGGGGAGAATGGAGCCGCTCTTTTTGCCAGGCACGCCTCAACCTTCTGGCATTTTTGCAAATAAAGACAGCCTCTCGATTCTCACCAGTGGAGGGGGGGGGAGGGGGGGGCGCAGAGCCTATTCTCGCCGTTGAAGCGGACTGCAGAGTGCTTGGGGCGCCATTACGCAGGTGCCCCCATCTGCCCTTGAACTGGGAGACCCCCTGCCACCCCCACCCCTTCCACGGACTTTGCCAGCCACCGCCCCTGCCGATTTTCTCCCTGTGTCAGACCCTCCTCCGCCCAGCTGCCGATCGCTCCCTGTGCCAATCCCTCCCCCCACTTCCCACCGATCACTTCCTGTGGCGGTCCCTCCCCCTCCCTCCCCCCGCCAATCGCTCCCTGCGCTTCCCCCCCCCTCCCCACTGATCACCCCAACCCTGTCAGCAGAGTTCCCCCCCAATGATCAGCCCTCGTCTGCAGAGTTCCCCTTCAACGCCGATCACCCCCATCTGCAGAGTTCCCCTCCACTATCACCCCCGCTGCAGAGCTCCCCCCCTTGCCTCCCTCCCTTTGCAGACCTCCCTCCCCCGTGGAGCTCCTCCTTTCCCCCCTCCCATCATTGCCCCACCCCCACTCAAGGCCTACCCCCACTCAGGCCCCACCCCCTTGGCACTGCCCCCGGCACAGTTTTGGTGCACGGTAGGGCACTGCCCAGCCCTGCCCCCAACACCTGGGGGGCTTCAACTGCCTACAATCCCCTGGCAAGGCCATCACATCTGGTGTCCGCTGCTGGAGACCATCCATGATTCTTGCCAGTGAGAACCTTGACCAGTGAGGTGGTGAAGGTAAGTGAGTCCAGACGATAACATCCGAGACTCGCGAATGACATGTTAATAATGTCATTAACATTTAAATCAGCCTCACGCCCAGAATGGCAAAGCGGGGCAGGTATGATCAGACGTGAAGCTGGTTTAAATATTAATGCCATTATTAACATGTCATTAACGTGTCCCGAACACTATCATCTGGCCTCACTTACCTTCACCACCTTGATGGACAAAGTTCGCCCCGGAGAGATTCACGTCTGCCTGCCGAGACTAGAGGTGATGGCCTTGCTGGAGGTTTCAGAGGCACTGGCATTGCCCACCTTGAACCCTGGCACTTTCCACCTGGCACCCTGGCATTGTCCACTGGGCACCCTGGCATTGCCCACCTGACACCCTGGCATTGTCCGCCTGGCACTGTTCCCCAGGCACCCTGGCACTGTTCCCCAGGCACCTTGGTGCGGTTCCCCAGGCACCTTGGTGCTGTCCCCCAGGCACCCTGGCGCTGTCCCCCAGGCACCCTGGCGCTGTCCCCCAGGCACCCTGGCGCTGTCCCCGAGACATCTTGGTGCTGTCCAGAAGGCACCTGGGCACTGCCTGCCTAGCACCCTGTTAATACCCGCCAGGCACCTGGCATTGTCTGCCTAGCAGCCTGGTATTGTCCACTGAGCACCCAGGCACTGTCTACCGGGCACCCTGGCATAGTCCACGGGGTGCCCTGGCACTGCCCAGCTGGAAACCTGACACTGTCAAGAAGGCACCTGGCACTGCCTGCCTAGTGCCCTGCTACTGCCCATTGGGTACGTTGGCACTGCCCATCAGGCAGCTTGGCACTGCCTACTGGGCGCCCTGACAGTGCCCACCAGTCACCATAACTGTGTCAATGGCAATGCCAAGGGGGTGGAGCCTGAATGGGGACAGAACCTATTGGGGTAGAACTATGACAAGGGGGGAGAGAAAAGGTGCACCGCAAGGGTGGGAGGGAGAGAAGGGCATTCTGATGGAGTGGCAATCGGTGGGGGAGAGGGAACTGTGCAGATAGGGTGATTGGCATTGCGGGGGAGAATGACATCCATTCGGCAGGTGGGGGATAAACTGGCAGAGTGGGGGCGAACAGCAGTATGCAGGGGGGGGGGGGGGGGGGAGGGAGGAGGTGTCCAATGTCCGTGGGGTGGGTGGAGGGGGGGTCAGATCGGCAAGGGTGGTTGTTGGCGTAGGGGAGGGGTTCCCATGTCCATGGGGTGGCTGAGCAGAAGAGGCAGAAGATCTCTGGGAGATGGGGGCACCTGCACAATGGCACCCCGAGATCTCAGCAGCCGACTCCCCCGGCGGTCTCCAGCTACACCTCCGCAAAGTTTTCCCTTGAACAGAGACAGAATTTCCCCTTGTACACGGACAGAGTCTCCCCTTGTACACGGACAGAGTCTCCCCTGGTACACGGACAGAGTCTCCCCATTGTACACGGACAGAGTTCCCCCTTGTTCACGGACAGAGTCTCCCCTTGTACACAGACAGAGTCTCCCCTTGTACACGGACAGAGTCCCCCCTTGTGCAGAGACAGAATCTCCCCTTGTACACGGACAGAGTCCCCCCTTGTACAAGGACAGAGTCCCCCCTTGTACAGAGACAGAATCTCCCCTTGTACACGGACCGAGTCTCCCCTTGTACACGGACAGAGTCTCCCCTTGTACAGAGACAGAATCTCCCCTTGTACACGGACAGAGTCTCCCCTTGTACACGGACAGAGTCTCCCCTTGTACAGAGACAGAATCTCCCCTTGTACACGGACAGAGTCTCCCCTTGTACACAGACAGAGTCTCCCCTTGTACACGGACAGAGTCTCCCCTTGTGCAGAGACAGAATCTCCCCTTGTACACGGACCGAGTCCCCCCTTGTACACAGACAGAGTCTCCCCTTGTACACGGACAGAGTCTCCCCTTGTACACAGACAGAATCTCCCCTTGTACACGGACCGAGTCCCCCCTTGTACACGGACAGAGTCTCCCCTTGTACAGAGACAGAATCTCCCCTTGTACACGGACAGAGTCTCCCCTTGTACACGAACCGAGTCCCCCCTTGTACACGGACAGAGTCTCCCCTTGTACACGGACAGAGTCTCCCCTTGTACACAGACAGAGTCTCCCCTTGTACACGGACAGAGTCCCCCCTTGTACACGGACAGAGTCTCCCCTTGTACACAGACAGAGTCTCCCCTTGTACACGGACAGAGTCTCCCCTTGTACAGAGACAGAGTCTCCCCTTGTACACGGACAGAGTCCCCCCTTGTACAGAGATAGATTCTCCCCTTGTACACGGACAGAGTCTCCCCTTGTACACGGACAGAGTCTCCCCTTGTACACAGACCGAGTCCCCCCTTGTACACGGACAGAGTCTCCCCTTGTACACGGACAGAGTCCCCCCTTGTACACGGACAGAGTCCCCCCTTGTACACGGACAGAGTCTCCCCTTGTACACGGACAGAGTCTCCCCTTGTACACGGACAGAGTCTCCCCTTGTACACGGACAGAGTCTCCCCTTGTACACGGACAGAGTCTCCCCTTGTACACGGACAGAGTCCCCCCTTGTACACGGACAGAGTCTCCCCTTGTACAGAGACAGAGTCTCCCCTTGTACACGGACAGAGTCTCCCCTTGTACACGGACAGAGTCTCCCCGTGTACGCAGACAGAGGGTGTGATCTTTCTGGCCCCCTGCACTGGTTGATCAGTGTGGTGAGCTGGGAAGATAGCGCCTGAGGCTTTTGCACCGGTGCAAACCAGTCTCACGGCGAAAGCTATCGTCCCAGCTGTGTTTTGTCGGTGTGATTGGCTTCTCACCGATTTAAATATTACTGACGCGCTTTGCCCCTTTGACAGAGAGAATCAGTCATGGTCCACACCGACTGGGACCAGATGTGATAACCCTGCCGGGGGGGATTGGAGGCCACTGAAGAACCCCGGTTGGTGGGGGCAGGGCCTGGCAGTGCCCACCAAGCACCATAGCTATGCTGGGGCAGTGCCAAGGGGAGGGGCGCAGGAGTGGGTGTGGGTTATAAGTGGTGAGGTGGGGCAATGATGGGGGAGGCAAGGGGGGGGTGAGCTCTGCAAATGGGGGAAGGGAGCTCTGTATGGGGGGGAGGCATGGGGGTTGCTCTGTATGGGAGGTGATTAGCGGGGAGGGGATTCTGCAGTTGGTGGTGATCGACGGGGGGGGATCTCTGCAGGCGAGGGGTAATCAGTGGGGGGGAGCTCTGCAGACAGGGTGTGATCAGCAGGGGAGGGGAGCTCTGCAGGGATGGTGATTGGCCGGGGCGGGGTTGGACCGACACAGGAAGCAATTGGCTATGGGGTGGGGTCAGAGGGACTGGCACAGGGGAGCCATCGGGCAATCGGTGGGGGGGGGGATGCCCTGGCGCAAGAGAGTGATTGGTAGTGGGTAACGTGGGGACGATGTCCGTGGTGGGGGCGTTGGGGGGGTGTCAGGAGCTCTCCCAGTTCAGTGGCAGATTGCAGCACCCACGCAATGGCGCCCCAAGCAGAATGCAGCCAGCTTCACGGCTGGTTAGCCTCCGCCGCACCCCCGACTGGTGAGAATCGCGCTTCTGTCCAAAAGAGTGTCAGAAGATTGCATTTTCAAACGTACCCAAAAAACAGGTCGGAAACTCTCCCGTTTACTGGCTCGTTCAGCACTTTGAATTTTTTGGAAAGATCTCGTCCTGAATCTCCCCTTGTACAGAGACAAAATCTCCCCTTGTACAGGGGCAAATCTCCCCTTGTACAGAATCTCTGCTTGGAAATACACAGAATCTGCCCGTGGACTGAGAGACAGTCTCCCCTTGTACAGTGTTTCCCCTTGTACAGAATCTCCCCTTGTCCAGAGAGGGAGAGAGTCTCCCGTTGTACACAGGGAGGGTCTCCCCTTGTAAATACATTGTACAGAGTCTACCCTTGTACACAATCTCCCCATGTACAGATCTCCCCTTGTAAATACACAGAATCACCCCTTGTAAATACATAGAATCTCCCCTTGTAAATACACAGAATCTCCCCTTGTACAGAGAGAGAGAGAGAGTCTCCCTTTGTACACAGGGAGGACCTCCCCTTGTACAGAATCTACCCTGGTACAGAATCTCCCCTTGTACACAATCTCCCCATGTACAGATCTCCCCTTGTAAATACACAGAATATCCCCTTGCACAGAATCTCTGCTTGTAAATACACAGAATCTCCCCTTGTACAGAGATACAGAGTCTCCCGTTGTACACAGGGAGGGTCTCCCCTTGTACAGAGAGAGGGTCTCCCCTTGTACAGAATCTCCCCTTGTACAGAATCTCCCCTTGTACAGAGAGAGGGTCACCCCTTGTACAGAATCTCCCCTTGTACAGAATCTGCCCTTGTACAGAATCTCCCCTTGTCCACAATCTCCCCATGTACAGATCTCCCCTTGTAAATACACAGAATCTCCTCTTGTCCAGAGAGAGAGAGAGTCTCCCCTTGTACACAGGGAGGGTCTCCCCTTGTACACAATCTCCCCATGTACAGATCTCCCCTTGTAAATACACAGAATCTCCCCTTGCACAGAATCTCCCCTTGTACACAATCTCCCCTTGTACACAATCTCCCCTTGTACACAATCTCCCCTTGTACACAATCTCCCCATGTAAATACACAGAATCTCCCCTTGTACAGAGAGAGAGAGAGTCTCCCCTTGTACACAGGGAGGGTCTCCCCTTGTACACAGGGAGGGTCTCGCCTTATACAGAATCTCCCCTTGTACACAACCTCCTCTTGTACACAATCTCCCCATGTACAGATCTCCTCTTGTAAATACACAGAATCTCCCCTTGTCCAGAGAGAGAGTCTCCCCTTGTACACAGGGAGGGTCTCCCCTTGGACACAATCTCCCCATGTACAGATCTCCTCTTGTAAATACACAGAATCTCCCCTTGTCCAGAGAGAGAGAGAGTCTCCCCTTGTACACAGGGAGGGTCTCCCCTTGTACACAGGGAGGGTCACGCCTTATACAGAATCTCCCCTTGTACAGAATCTCCCCTTGTACAGAATCTCCCCTTGTACAGAATCTCCCCTTGTACAGAATCTCCCCTTGTACACAATCTCCCCATGTACACAATCTCCTTATGTAAATACACAGAATCTCCCCTCGTAAATACACAGAATCTCCCCTTGTACAGAGACAGAGAGTCTCCCATTGTACACAGGGAGGGTCTCCCCTTGAACACAGGGAGGGTCTCCCCTTGTACAGAGTCTACCCTTGTACAGAATCTCCCCTTGTACACAATCTCCCCTTGTACACAATCTCCCCTTGTACACAATCTCCCCATGTACAGATCTCCCCTTGTAAATACACAGAATCTCCCCTTGCACAGAATCTCCCCTGGGCAGAGAGAGAGAGTCTCCCCTTGTACACAGTGATGGGCTCCCCTTGTACAGAATCTTCCCTTGTAAATGCACAGAATTTCCTCTTGTAAATACACAGAATGTCCTCTTGTCCAGAGAGAGAGAGAGTCTCCCGTTGTACATAGGGAGGGTCTCCCCTTGTACACAATCTCCCCATGTACAGATCTCCCCTTGTAAATACACAGAGTCTCCCCTTGCACAGAATCTCCCCTTGTAAATACACAGAATCTCCCCTTGTACAGAGAGAGTCTCCCGCTGTACACAGGGAGGGTCTCCCCTTATACACAGGGAGGGTCTCCCCTTATACACAGGGAGGGTCTCCCCTTATACACAGGGAGGGTCTCCCCTTGTACACAGGGAGGGTCTCCCCTTGTACACAGGGAGGGTCTCCCCTTGTACACAGGGAGGGTCTCCCCTTGTACACAGGGAGGGTCTCCCCTTGTACACAGGGAGGGTCTCCCCTTATACAGAATCTTCCCTTGTACACAATCTCCCCTTGTTCACAATCTCCCCTTGTACACAATCTCCCCATGTACAGATCTCCCCTTGTAAATGCACAGAATCTCCCCTTGTAAATACACAGAATCTCCCTTTGTACAGAGTGAGAGAGTCTCCCCTTGTACACAGGGAGGGTCTCCCCTTGTACAGAATCTTCCCTTGTACAGAATCTCCCCTTGTACACAATCTCCCCTTGTACACAATCTCCCCATGTACAGAACTCCCCTTGTAAATACACAGAATCTCCTCTTGTGCAGAGAGAGGGTCTCCCCTTGTACAGAATCTCCCCTTGTAAATACACAGAAACTCCCCTTGTACGGAGTGAGAGAGTCTCCCATTGTACACAGGGAGGGTCTCCCCTTGTACAGAATCTTCCCTTGTACAGATCTCCCCTTGTAAATACACAGAATCTCCCCTTGTAAATACACAGAATCTCCCGTTGTACAGAGTGAGAGGGTCTCCCCTTGTATACAGGGAGGGTCTCCCCTTGGACACAATCTCCCCATGTACAGATCTCCCCTTGTAAATGCACAGAATCTCCCCTTGTAAATACACAGAATCTCCCTTTGTACAGAGTGAGAGAGTCTCCCCTTGTACACAGGTAGGGTCTCCCCTTGTACAGAATCTTCCCTTGTACAGAATCTCCCCTTGTACACAATGTCCCCATGTCCAGATCTCCCCTTGTAAATACACAGAATCTCCCCTTGTACAGAGAGAGGGTCTCCCCTTGTACAGAATCTCCCCTTGTACAGAGACAGAATCTCCCTTTGTACAGGGCCAACTCTCCCTTAGTACAGAGACAGAATCTCCCCTTGTACAGGGCCAACTCTCCCTTAGTACAGAGACAGAATCTCCCCTCGTGCAGAGATGGAATCTCCCCTTGTGCAGAGACAGAATCTCCCCTTGTACAGAGATGGAATCTCCCCTTGTACAGGCCAGAATCTCCCCTTGTACAGAGACAGAATCTCCCCTAATGCAGAGATGGAATCTCCCCTTGTGCAGAAACAGAATCTCCCCTTGTACAGAGATGGAATCTCCCCTTGTACAGGACAGAATCTCCCCTTGTGCAGAGACAGAATCTCCCCTTGTGCAGAGACAGAATCTCCCCTTGTACAGAGATGGAATCTCCCCTTGTCCAGGACAGAATCTCCCCTTGTACAGGGACGGAATCTCCCCTTGTACAGGGACGGAATCTCCCCTTGTACAGGACAGAATCTCCCCTTGTACAGGGCCAACTCTCCCTTAGTACAGAGACAGAATCTCCCCTAATGCAGAGATGGAATCTCCCCTTGTGCAGAGACAGAATCTCCCCTTGTACAGAGATGGAATCTCCCCTTGTACAGGACAGAATCTCCCCTTGTACAGAGATGGAATCTCCCCTTGTACAGGACAGAATCTCCCCTTGTACAGAGATGGAATCTCCCCTTGTACAGGACAGAATCTCCCCTTGTACAGGGATGGAATCTCCCCTTGTACAGGACAGAATCTCCCCTTGTACAGAGATGGAATCTCCCCTTGTACAGGACAGAATCTCCCCTTGTACAGGGACGGAATCTCCCCTTGTACAGAGATGGAATCTCCCCTTGTACAGGACAGAATCTCCCCTTGTGCAGGGATGGAATCTCCCCTTGTACACCAACTGAGCCTCCTTCCTTCCCACGCTATACGCCCTGTGTATGACACCTTTGTATCTAAGCTACTACATTGCTGCCACTTGGCAGGGTCCACCCACCTGCGCCACTTCCTGCACCAATCTATTGGTGGCATCAAGCGGTGAGTGAGCACGCGCCCAACCAATCATCCCCATTCAGGCACCTGGCACTGATAGACTGCCCATTGGAGTTTCAATCTCCAAACCCAGCATGTGATTGGACAAGTGGGGAGGCGGTTTGGCACCAAAGGTTGGATCGTAAAGCGTACTTTTTGTGGTGGCCTTTGAACAACACACAGCAAAAAAAAATTAACAAATGGATAATGTATATTTTTATTGGACTAAAGATCTGTACTCTTATCTACGGACTGTTGGGTTATGATTTGTGGAAGTCTAGATTGTAGAAATCACCAAACTGTTTGTACAGAAGTGCAAATTATCCTGTGTCCTTCCAATGATGGGGGATTGATGTGACACCATCACTGGATGCTAGTTACCATGGCAACTGGAGTTCTGACAATTGGGTTCATCGTCAGTCAGCACTGGGAAGCACCGACCTTCTGCACCAATGTGTCTGATGTGGGCAGAGGACTTATTCCTAATTGGGTGGTGGGGTTTATTTGGAGTCATGGCTCTACTTCTCCCAACGTCCCTTATACCTGAGGCGAATCCAATAAAAAGTTGTTGTGGGTGCCAGGGCGATAGACTGAAGCTCTCTTCCTGACGGGGGCTGGGGGTGAAGTGGGGGGTGGGTTTGGGGTTGGGAGGGTGGTGGAAGGTTGGTGGGGGAGGTATTGCTGTTTCTTTTGAGTTGCCAGGCGGAGCCACCCCGAGCGTGATGTCACGTAAGTGCTCTTCTAACTTTGGGCTGGTCAGTGATGATGGGATTTGGAATTGACATTGGAAGTCAATTGACAGTTATCAGGGCAGGTTGAGGGGTAGGGGTTGGGGCGGTGTTAATTTACGGAATGCTCCACCCATTCACACCCACGGGATTCTCTGGTCACACCGGCGGTTCCACCCACCCACTGCCGTGGGTTTCCCGGCAGCGTGATGGGGGCTGGGGGGCTTCAATGGGAATTCCCATTGACAACGGCGGGACCAGAGAACCCCACCGCCAGAGAGTGGCACACAACCTCCCACCGCTAAGAAAAACGCTGAAGGGAAGCCTGACAATCTCACCCATTGCCCTGTCTTTGGGGGGAGCCTGGCAGGTCAGCCAAGGGGGGCGTCACCCACTGTGGAAACCAACTGGCATTCTGTCAAAATGCAGGAATTGAACCGGGGGCAGGGGTTTGTATTGAGGGGGGGGGGGGGGGCGAGAAGTGGGGGGCAAGTAAGAGGAAAAGCCCCAGAAAATCTCTCAGACCAAGTAAAATCCAGAGTTTAGAATTTGGACCGATTCCAAACACCAGAACAATGTTGGCCAGGAGGAGCACATTGGAAAGAACTAGACTGAAGATTGACTTGGATGATGTCACACTGGAACAAGTCAATACCTTTGTGTGTTTAAAATAAATAACAACCAGAGGTTGGCAGATGTGATGTCAAAATCAGAAGAAGGACAGAGTAATATCTTGAAGGTGGGGATGTGTTGACAACAATCAAACTCAAGCTTGGAAACAGCTCCTCAATATTTATTCTCTATTCTAACCACTTAACGTCCGTCTCAGAAAGCCAAAGAATCAGTGAAGATCCGTGGAAGAGAATAGAAATGAGGATTCTCAGATGCTCCGTAGACAGACCATAAGGTGAATGAAGAGGTGTTTGAAATTTGCGAGAGCAAAAACAGTGCCCTAAAAAGTGACATCCAGAGCAGGAAATGTCGGGATTTTGGCCATTTGATCAGAGCTGGAATCCTGCAGAGATCTCATAGAATCCCGAGAGTGCAGAAGGAGGCCATTCGGCCCATCGAGTCTGCACCAACAACAATCCCGCCCAGGCCCTATCCCCATATTTACCCTGCTAATCCCTTTAACCTACCACCCCAGGAGACTAAGGGGCAATTTTAGCACGGCCAATGCACCTAACCCGCACATCTTTGGGACTGTGGGAGGAAACCAGAGCACCCGGAGGAAACCCACGCAGACACGGGGGGAATGTGCAGACTCCACACAGACAGTGACCCAAGCCGGGAATCGAACCCGGGTCCCTGGGGCTGTGAGGCAGCAGTGCTAACAACTGTGCTACCGTGCCGCCCCTCCAGACGACATCAGAAAGTGGAGATGACCCAAGCGTAGTTGGATGATGGATGTCACGGAGCAGTCATAGCTGAGCTACTTGACGTATGAGGATGGAGCAAGTCAGACAAAGGTGACAGTCAATAACCGCAGATCCCTGGGAGGGAGCAGCTACAGGGTGACCTCAATAACAGACGGAGGCGGCAGAAGTTCCTTTTTGAAGTGTACTTTCACACACACTTTTCTTTCCATTGGGGGAATAGTGGGGATATGGTAGAAGGATTCCTGGGATGATCTTCAGCCCATTGAACCATCTCACCAATGTTCCTCCATTGACCATCAAGTCTTGAAGTGGAACTTGAACGCAGTGTTTCTGGGACAGCACCCACTGAGACACTGGGCACCCAATCAGCAGAGGTGATCATATGACGGCCCCGAAACTTTGAATCAACAACAGCCGCACCTCACCCATATTTAACTCCGTTGGCTCAGAGAGGGGTGTAATTCAGACGAACCCTTGAAGATCGCCATGTTCCGTAGGGTTTCCAAACCCTCCAGGATTGTGTCCGGAATCTCTTGGAATTAAAGATGAATCTTCAGGATCCTGTAGTGAGCATTCCCAGGAGAGAAACTGCAGGGTTATTGAAAAAGAATGTTTTTTTAGAAAATATGTATAGACCAGCATTTATTGCCCTTGGGAAGGTGGTGGTGAGTTGCCTTTTGAACCGCTGCAGTTCAGCTCGTGCAGGTACACCCACTGTGCCGTTAGGGAGGGTGTTCCAGGATTTTGACCCAGCAACGGTGAAGGAGTGGTGATATATTTCCAAGTCAGGATGGTGATTGGTTTACAGGGGAATTTGCCGGTGGTGGTGTTCCCATGTGTCTGCTGCTCTTGCCCTTCGAGATGGCAGTGGCTGTAGGGTCTGGAAGGTTTTGCCAGAGACTATTTTTAATGATCAATGAGTGAAATGGAACAAGTAAATCCTGCTTTTCCTTGTCCTCCGAGTGTACAAAATAAGAATTGTTTTCCCAACACACACCTCTTGGTGCCTGTATATGTTTTGTATATCTCTGCTCAACTATTGGTCAAAATAGCCTTCAGTCTCACACAAGCAACCCATTAGCTTAAATGTTGTCCAAGGAAATTCTATCTGCTTTACATTGCCCGGCCCAGCAGCTGGTGGGTAAAATGTCAGTTCTGTGCTTTAAACTTCTAAGGTGTGATTATTTACAGGATTTTATAAAATAATTAGGTTTTGTATGATACATTATACTTAATATATATCATTCATCCCCTCTTCAATGTGTACCCAGAGAGTGGGAAGCACAGTGAGAGGGTTTGGGGTGCCCAGCACTACCTGGACATTGATGTGGGTCACACCAAACTCTCCCATCTACATTGTGTTGATGGGATGGACTTTGTCTCCGTCTGTGGAGACAGCCAGGAATTCCGCTCCCTGGATAACCAAGCCGAGAAGGAGTTCTCCCTTTCTCTCAGTCGCGCTGTGCACCGTTGGAATTGAACAGCCAATGACATTGCAGTAGTTCAGAGCTGCAGGTCAGGTATTGGCTGAGGGCTTTCACAACTTTGACCTCATCTTGACAGTCTGCAGAAAACGTCAAGTGATCACGGCCTCTCCCTCTGCCCCCCGCCCCCCCCCCTCTGCCCCCCGCCCCCCTCTCTGCCCCCCGCCCCCCCCTCTGCCCCCCCTCCCCCTCTGCCCCCCCACCCCCTCTGCCCCCTCCACCCCCCCTGCCCCCCCCTGCCCCCCCACCACCCCCCCTGCCCCCCCTCTCTGCCCCCCTCCCCCTCTGCCCCCCCACCCCCTCTGCCCTCCCCTCTGCCCCCTCCACCCCCCCCTGCCCCCCCGCCACCCCCCCCTGCCCCCCCCTCTGCCCCCCACTCCCCCCCCCACCCACTCCCCCCCCCACCCCCTCTGCCCCCCCCCACCACACCACCCCCCACCCCCCACCACAAGCAATCAGCAAAATCCAACCCCAACAGGCAGCTAATTCAGCCCACCTCAAAAATGGCTGCCACTCACAATGGCCAATGGCATGAGAGTTCTTCATTCCAGGAGCTTCTACTGGTGTGAAGAGGGGAGATCAGGAGAAACCTCATTCGTTATATGGGAGGGGGGGGACACACGATTGGTGGATGGAGGGGCTGGTGGAGGGAGAGGTTGGGGAGGGCGGGGCTGATGGAGGGCGGGGCTGATGAAGGGATGGGCTGGTGGAGGGCGGGGCTACTGGATGGAGAGGCTGGTGGATGGAGGGGCTATTGGATGGAGAGGCTGGTGGAGGGAGGGGCTGGTGGAAGGAGGGGCTGGTGGAGGGAGGGGCTGGTGGAGGGAGGGGCTGGTGGAGGGAGGGATTGGTGGAGGGAGAGGCTGGTGGAGGGAGGGGCTACTGGATGGAGGGGCTGGTGGATGGAGGGGCTATTGGGTGGAGGGGCTGGTGGATGGAGGGGCTATTGGATGGAGAGGCTGGTGGATGGAGGGGCTGGTGGAGGGAGGGGCTGTTGGAGGGCGGGGCTACTGGATGGAGAGGCTGGTAGATGGGGGGGCTATTGGATGGAGAGGTTGGTGGAGGGTGGGGCTGATGGAGGGAGGGGCTACTGGATGGAGAGGCTGGTGGATGGAGCGGCTATTGGATGGAGAGGCTGGTGGATGGAGCGGCTCTTGGATGGAGAGGCTGGTGGATGGAGGGGCTGGTGGAGGGAGGGGCTGTTGGAGGGAGGGGCTATTGTGTGGAGGGGGTGGTGGAGGGAGGCAGTTGGAGAGGAGTGGCTCTTGGAGGGAGAGCTAACTGGTTGGCATGGCTACCTAATGTTACGTCTCCAGCTTGCCTCGAAATAGCAAACAGGGAAAATTTTAGGGGAGTGGGAAATCTCCTGGCTGAGAAAGACCAGGAGAATTCCCCAGACCTGTTCCCACTCCCACTCTGGAATCTCGCTGGATCGCTGGCATTTTCATCAGCTTGGCATCTTGCAAAGGGGTGTCGGTGGGTTCATGATTGGGTGGGACACATGGAGTATAATGTGGGAAAATGTGAGGTTGTCCAGTTGGGTGGGAAGTTTAAAAAAGCAGCAAATTATTGAAATGGAGAGAGACTGCAGAATGTGGCAGTACAGAGGGATCTGGGTGACCTTGTACATGAATCACAAAAAGCTAGCATGCAGATACAGTAAGTAATTAGGAAGGCAAATAAAATGCTGGACTTCATTGCGAGAGGGAAGGAATACAAGCAGGGGTATAAAAATCTTTCGACAGCTGTATTGGGCATTGGTGAGACCACACCTGGAGTAGGATGTACAGGTCTGCTCTCTTTATTGAGGGAGGGATATACTTACATTGGAGGCAGTTCATAGTGAACCTCGATGAACTGATTCCTGGGATGAAGGGATTTGTCTTACGAGGAGAGGTGGAGCAGGTTGGGCCCACACTGATTGGAGTTGAGAAGAATGTGAGGTGATCTTATTGAAACACAGGATTCTGAGGGGGACTTGACAGGGTCGAGGCTGAGAGGTTGTTTCCCCTTGTGGGGGAATCTAGAACTAGGGGCACAGTTTGAAACTAAGGGGCCTCTCATTTCAGATGGAGAGGAGCAGGAATTTCAGAGGGTCGTTCATGTTCAGAATCCTCTCCCCCAGGGAGCAGTTGAGGGGGAGGAGGGTCATTGCATTTATTCAAGGTTGAGTTAGACAGATTTTGAAATGATGGGGAGGGTCGAGGGTTATGGGGAGCAGGCAGGAAAGAGGATTAAGGTCACAATCAGACCAGCCACGGTCCTACTGACGGGTAGAGCAGGCTCAATGGGCTGAATGGCCGACTCCTGCTCCTCGGTTTTCATGATGTGGAGACGCCGGCGTTGGAGCGGCGGGCTTGGAGCTCCGAAAGCTTGTGTGGCTTTTGCTACCAAATAAATCTGTTGGACTTTAACCTGGTGTTGTTAAACTTCTTCCTCTGTTTTCAGCCAGATTTCCAGAAACGTTATGACATAGTTGGGGGGGTGGGTGGTGGGGAACGTCTCCTGGGTAACAGTAACAGCCTTGACTCATCCAGCCCACCTTCTGCCCCGCCCCCCCCCCCACCCCCCGCCCCACCAGCCGTTGTGATCAATCATGTCTTCCAGGTTTCTTGTCCAGTTTGACTCAATTGTAACGATCCCAAGATCCGCTCCGTGAACTGGAATCCGATCCGATCCCGATCGACTGAACTCATCACCTTCTTGTTGTGCAGATTGTTCAGGATGTACAAGTCGGGGAATTCTCTCCCGGCCCTACGCCCAATACCGCTCCTCCCATTGACTCCCCGAGCCAGGTTATTAATGGTGGAAAGCAGTTAGAAGTGGAGACATTGAGAATGTGAAATTCTGTGTGGGATGTATAATAAAACTGTCAACTCTCTGTACCGACGTCTGTGTGTGTTTCTGTTGCTAAGGAGGTGAATTTTCACACGAATGGTCGTGGGGAGTTAAGCACAGCAATATTGAGAATGTCACCGAGTGGGCCACTGAGACAAGGCTCTCAGGCTTCTGTCCAATAGAAAGCCAGTGAGAGCCCTACCTTGCCTCTTATGGGATGACCCGCCCGTATCATGTGCCAATCAGGCATTTAATTCATAGAATCATAGAATCCCTACAGTGCAGAAGGAGGCCATTCGGCCCAATGAGTCTGCACTGACCACAATCCCAACCAGACCCTATCCCCATAACCCCCTGCACTTACCCTAACTAGTCCCCCTAACACTAAGGGGCAATTTAGCACGGCCAAGCCACCTAACCCGCACATTTTTGGACTGTGGGAGGAAACCGGAGCACCCGGAGGAAACCCATGCAGACATGGGGAGAACGTGCAAACTCCACACAGCTAGTGACCCAAGCTGGGAATCGAACCTGGGTTCCTGGCACTGTGAGGCAGCAGTGTTAACCATTGTGCCGCCTCTGTTCAGCATCAGGCCCTCGCCATGATCAAGGACCCCAAGGAGTGGAAGTCCCGCCCTCCCCGAATCCCCACTCCCACCCCGCATCTCTGAGGAACCCAGGTGATCAGTGTGTGATGGCAGGAGGGAGTCGTGGGGGAGGGGGCAGGATCACAGGGGAGAGGGTGATCGACGGCTAGGGCAAGGATGTGGTTCTCCCTTCCGGTTGTGTGGTGCCTCAGTCAAAGAAGAACAAAGAAAATTACAGCACAGGAACAGGCCCTTCGGCCCTCCAAGCCTGCACCGGCCATGCTGCCCGACTGAACTAAAACCCCCTACCCTTCCGGGGACCATATCCCTCCATTCCCATCCTATTCATGTATTTGTCCAGACGCCCCTTAAAACTCACTATCGTATCCGCTTCCACTACCTCCCCTGGCAGTGAGTTCTAGGCACCCACCACCCTCTGTGTAAAAAACTTGCCTTGTACACCTCCTTTAAACCTTGCCCCTCACACCTTAGAACTAAGCCCCCGAGTAATTGACTCCTCCACCCTGGGAAAAAGCTTCTGACTATCCGCTCTGTCCATGCCCCTCACAATCTTGTAGACTTCTATCAGGTCACCCCCCTCAACCTCCATCGTTCCAGTGGGAACTAACAAAGTTTCTCAAACCTCTCCTCATAGCCAATGCCCTCCATACCAGGCAACATCCTGGTAAATCTTTTCTGTACCCTCTCCAAAACCTCCACATCCTTCTGGTAGTGTGGCGACCAGAATTAAACACTATATTCCAAATGTGGCCTAACTAAGGTTCTATAAAGCTGCAACATGACTTGCCAACTTTTATACTCAATGCCCCAGCCGATGAAGGCAAGCATGCCGTATGCCTTCTTGACTACCTTCTCCATCTGTGTTGCCACTTTCAGTGACTTCTGTACCTGTACACCCAGATCCCTCTGCCTATCAATACTCTTGAGGGTTCTGCCATTTGCTGTATATTTCCCATCTGTATTAGACCTTCCAAAATGCATTACCTCACATTTGTTCGGGATTAAACTCCTTCTGCCATCTCTCCGCCCAAGTCTCCAACTGATCTACATCTTGCTGTATCCTCTGATGGTCCTCATCGCTATCTGGAATTCCACCAACCTTTGTGTTGTCTGCAAACTTACTAATTAAACCAGTTACATTTTCCTCCAAATCATTTATATATATTACAAACAGCAAAGGTCCCAGCACTGATCCCTGAGGAACGCCACTTGTCACAGCCCTCCATTCAGAAACGCACCCTTCCACTGCTACCCTCTGTCTTCTATGACCAAGCCAATTCTGTATCCATCTTGCCAGCTCACCACTGATCCCATGCGACTTCACTTTCTGTACCAGTCCTGCCATGAGCGACCTTGTCAAAGGCCTTACTGAAGTCCATGTGGACAACATCCACTGCCCTACCCTCATCAACATCTTTGTCACTTCCTCAGTCAGTCACTCAATAATTTTGAATGCGTGTCACCCCACCCCCACTCCCCCACCCCAGCCTGAAAATGACCCAACTGGGTTTGCTTTTTGGGTCTCACACATGGTAGGAGACCCCTTGCCCACCCCCACACCCCCCACCCCCTGTGCCCCCAGACCCCATCCCCATGCATCCCCACCCCCATCCCTTGCCACTGGGTGAATACTTGCAGGGGCAGAATGAGGGTCTTAAGTCGACATTAATTGCCCACATAAGGACCCCGATTGGGGGTCGGAGCAGGAAAGCCGACCATGAATCTTTCCAGCAGGGAGTTAATCGGGGCAGAGGCAGAAAGAATCAGAGGCTGGGTCAGGGCTGTATGAGCTCAGCAGACGTGATGCCAACTCTCCAATGAATCAAGAGTGGCTCTGGGCAACAGGCATAGTTGGCACAACACAGACATGCCAAAACCAAAGTGGGGGCGAATCAAGTGACAGGAGGCACAATCCCCATGTTGGATGGATCGCTAAATGGGAGCACTGCTTTGTAAGGTCGGTGTCCTCACGTGTTTGCACAGAGACGCTGTGGGCCGTGTACCTGGCAGTAGGTGGCACCCACAGTCAGCACTGTGGACAGGTCCATGCAGCACCAAGGAACAGATAAGGCAGATCATTCAACAATACAACACAGAAGGAGCCATGGAGCCCAGTATGTTTGTGCCAACACATCTCAAGAACTATCCAATCAGTGCCATGCCCTGATGTTTCTCCGGAGCCCTGTCTATTTCCTTCCCTCCGCAAGGTTTCTATCCAATTCCCTTTGGAAAGGGAATTATTGAATTCGATTCCATCTGCTTCCATTACACTTTCAGGAAATGAGTTCCAGATATGAATTCATTTTAAATACTTCTCACATCAACGGCCATTTATCCTAATTATGGAACTATGGCAGAGCTAAAGAAAGCTTTGAGGGGAAGATGTCCTTCGCTGATGACTACCAGGGGAGTGAGTGAATCTGGAAGACCCTTGACGCTGTAACATTGCAAATAGATACCAGGTGACTGTAAGACACCATTCCCACCCTGAACAAACGGTTAGTGATGTAGAAAGTGAGTGACAGATTGGGCATACATCCTTTAACTAACACCACATCTTTACTCTGATTAAAGGACAAGATCAGTTAATAATAGAAAGAACTTTCAATGCAATAGCACCTTGACACAAGGGGATACTGAACTTGAGAAAGAGCGAGTTACTGAGTGAGTGATATACGGTGTGAGGGAGGTTGTTATTGTGTGAGGGAGTGAGTTACTGAGAGTGAGGGAGTGAGTTAATGAGTGAGGGAGGGAGTTACTGAGAGGGAGGGAGTTACTGAGTGAGGGAGGGAGTTACTGAGTGAGGGAGGGAGTTACTGAGTGAGGGTGTGAGTTACTGAATAAGGGAGGGAGTTACTGAGTGAGGGTGTGAGTTACTGAGTGAGGGATTTACTGAGTGAGGGAGGGAGTTACTGAGTGAGGGAGCGAGTTACTGAGTGAGGGAGGGAGTTACTGAGTGAGGGTGTGAGTTACTGAGTGAGGGAGTGAGTTACTGAATAAGGGAGGGAGTTACTGAGTGAGGGTGTGAGTTACTGAGTGAGAGAGGGAGTTACTGATTGAGGGAGTGAGTTACTGAGTGAGGAGGGAGTTACTGAGTGAGGGAGTGAGTTCCTGGAAGTAAGGGAGGGAGTTAGAGGCATAGAGATTTACGGCACAAAAACAGGCCCTTCGGCCCAAATCATCCATGCCGACCACATTTCTTAAACTGATCTGGTCCCATTTGCCTGCGTTTGGACCATATCCCTCTAAACCTTTCCCATCCATGTACCTATCCAAATGTCTTTTAAATGTTGTAATTGTACCCGCCTCTGGCAGCCCATTCCATACACACATCACCCTCTGTGAAAAGGTTGCCCCTCAGGTCCCCTTTAAATCTTTCCCCTCTCACCTTAAACCTATGACCTCTAGTTTTGGACTCCCTGGGGAAAGACCTTGGCTATTCACTTTATCTATGCCCCTCATGATTTTATAAACCTCTAAGGTCACCCCTCATCCTCCTATGCTCCAGGGAAAAATCTCCTTCCGATTCAGCCTCTCCTTTATAGTTCAAACCTTCCAGTCCCCGTAACATACTTGTAAATTATTTTTGAACCCTTTCCAGTTTAATAACATCCTTCCTATAGCAGGGTGATCAGAATTGTACGTAGGACTCCGAATGTGGCCTTAACAGTGTCTTGTACAGTTGTAACATAATGTCCCAACTCCTGTACCCAATGCTCTGACCAATGAAGGCAAGTGTGCCAAACACCACCTTCACCACCCTGTCTACCTGTGACAACACTTTCAAGGAGCTATGTACCTGCACCCTGAGGTCTCTCTGTTCGACTCCCCAGGGCCCTACCATTAACTGTGTAAGTCCTGCCCTGGTTTGTCTCAGCAAAATGCAACACCTCGCATTTATCTGAATAAAACTCCATCTGCCATTTCTCCAGTCACTGGCCCAGTTGATCAAGATTACATTGTAATCTTAGATAACCTTCTTCACTGTCCACTACACCACCAATTTTGGTGTCATCTGCAAACTTACTAACCATGCCTCCTATATTCTCATCCAAATGACAAACAACAGTGGACCCAGCACCAATTGCTGTGGCACACCGGTGGTCGCAGGCCTCCGGTCTGAAAAACAACCCTCTACCACCACCCTCTGTTTCCTACCAGCAAGCCAATTTTGTATCCAATTGGCTAGTACTCCCTGAATCCCATGTGATCTAACCTTACTGACTAGCCTATCATGTGGGGTACCTTGTTGAAGGCCTTGCTAAAGTCCATGTAGACAATGTCTATGCACTGCCCTCATCGACTTTCATGGTCACCCCTTCAAAAAAGTATCAAATTTGTCAGACACAATTTCCCACGCTCGCAGACATGCTGACTGTCCCTAATCAGTCCTTGCCTTTGCAAATGTATGTAGATCCGATCTCTCAGAATCCCCTCCAACAACTTACCCACCACTGATGTTACGCTCAATGGTCTGTAGATCCCTGGCTTTTCCCTGTCACCTTTCTTAAACAATGGCACAACACTTGCCTCCCTCCAGTCTTCACTTGTGGCTGTCGATGATTCATATATCTCATAAGACCATAAGACGTAGGAGCAGAGTTAGGCCGCTCGGCCCATCGAGTCTGCTGCGCCATTCAATCATGGCTGATATTTTTCTCATCCCCATTCTCCTGCCTTTTCCCCATAACCCCTGATCCCCTTATTAATCAAGAACCTATCTATCTATGTCTTAAAGACACTCAATGGCCTGCAGCAAAGGGTTCCACAAATTCATCACCCTCTGGCTGAAGAAATTCCTCCTCATCTCTGTTTTAAAGGATCGTCCCTTTAGCCTGAGGTTGGGCCCTCTGGTTCTAGTTTTTCCTACTAGTAGAAACATCCTCTCCATGTCCACTCTATCCAGGCCTCGCAGTATCCTGCATGTTTCAATAAGATTCCCCCCACCCCCCCTGCCCCCTCCTCATCCTTCTAATCTCCAATGAGTACAGACCCAGAGTCCTCAACCGTTCCTCATACGACAAGCTCTTTATTCCAAGGATCATTCTTGTGAGCCCATTCTGGACCCTTTCCAAGGCCAGCACATCCTTCCTTACATATGGGGCCCAAATCTGCTCACAATACTCCAAATGGGGTCTGACCAGAGCCTTATACAGCCTCAGGAGTACATCCCTGTTCTTGTATTCTAGCCCTCTCGACATGAATGCTCACATTGCATTTGCCTTCCTAACTGCCAACTGAACCTGCACGTTAACCTTAAGAGAATCTTGAACAATGATTCCCAAGTCCCTTTGTGTTTCCCATTTCCTAAGCATTTTCCCATTTAGAGAATAGTCTATGCCTCCATTCCTCCTTCCAAAGTGCATAACCTCACACTTTTCCACATTGTATTCCATCTGCCACTTCTTTGCCCACTCTCCTAACCTGTCCAAGTCCTTCTGCAGCCCCCCTGCTTCCTCAATACTACCTGTCTCTCTACGTATCTTTGTATCATCTGCAAACTTAGCAACAGTGTCTTCAGTTCCTTCCTCCAAATTGTTAATGTATATTGTGAAAAGCTGTGGTCCCAGCATCGACCCCGAGGCACACCACAAGTCACCGGCTGCCATCCTGAAAAAGACCCCTTTATCTCCACTCTCTGCCTTCTGCCAGTCAGCCAATCCTCTATCCATGCCGGGATTTTACCCTTAACACCATGATTTAAATATCTACGCTAGGAGCCCCGCAATTTCTTCCTGAGCTTCTCACAATGTCTTGGGATACACTTGATCGGGTCACAGAATCACAAAATCACAGAATCCTGCAGTGCAGAAGAGGCCCTTTGGCCCATCGAGTCTGCACCAACGCATGGAAGGCCCTGACCTGCCCACCTAATCCCACTTGCCAGCACTTGGCCCATAGCCTTGAATGTTCTGGCGTGCCAAGTACTCACCCAGGTACTTTTTAAAGGATGTGAGGTGTCCCGCCTCCACCACCCTCCCAGGCAGCGCATTTCAGACCTCACCACCCTCTGGGTAAAAATGATTTTCCTCAAATACCCCCTAAACCTCCCACCGCTCACTTTTAACTTGTGTCCCCTCATAGCTGACCCTTCAACTAAGGGGAACAGCTCTCCCTATCCACCCTGTCCATGCCCCTCATAATCTTGAACACCTCAATCAGGTCGCCCCTCAGTCTTCTCTGCTTCAACAAAAACAATTGTCTGTACCTTTAAGACTTGATTAGCTGTAAAGACTCACATTCCAATCATTATTCATGTAAATTGAGTTTGTGTCTTCGTGCCCTGTTTGTGATCAGAACTCCCACCCACCTGACGAAGGAACAGCCTGTTCCGAAAGCTCGTGGCTTTTGCTACCAAATAAACCTGTTGGACTTTAACCTGGTGTTGTTAGACTTCTTACCAACGAAAACAACCCAAGTCTATCCAACCTCTCTTCATAGTTTAAATGCTCCGTCCCTGGCAGCATCCTGGTGAATCTCCTCTGCACTCCCTCCAGTGCAATCACATCCTTCCGATAACATGGCGACTAGAACTGCACACAGTGCTCCAGCTGTGGCCTCACCAAAGTTCCAAACAACTCCATCATGATCTCTCTGCTTCTGTAATCTATACCCCGATTGATAAAGGCGGGTGTGCCATATGTCTTTTTCACCGCCCTATTAACCTGATTTTCTGCCTTCAGCGATCTATGGACAAAGGTCCCAGGGATTTATCTACCTTTATGCATTTTAAGGCCTCCAGCACCTCCTCTACTGTAATGTGGACGCTTTTCAAGACATCACTATTTACTTCCCCCAATTTCCTAGCTTCCATGTCTTTCTCCACGGTAAATACTGACAAGAACATAGAACATAGAACAGTACAGCACAGAACAGGCCCTTCGGCCCACGATGTTGTGCCGAGCTTTCTCTGAAACCAAGATCAAGCTATCCCACTCCCTATCATCCTGGTGTGCTCCATGTGCCTATCCAATATCCGCTTAAATATTCCTAAAATGTCTGACTCCACTATCACTGCAGGCAGTCCATTCCACACCCCAACCACTCCCTGAGTAAAGAACCTACCTCGGACATCCTTCCTATATCTCCCACCATGAACCCTATAGTCATGCCCCCTTGTAATAGCTCCATCCACCCGAGGAAATAGTCTTTGAACGTTCACTCTATCTATCCCCTTCATCATTTTATAAACCTCTATTAAGTCTCCCCTCAACCTCCTCCGCTCCAGAGAGAACAGCCCGAGCTCCCTCAACCTTTCCTCATAAGACCTACCCTCCAAACCAGGCAGCATCCTGGTAAATCTCCTCCGCACTCTTTCCAGCGCTTCCACATCCTTCTTATAGTGAGGTGACCAGAACTGCACACAATATTCCAAATGTGGTCTCACCAAGGTCCTGTACAGTTGCAGCATAACCCCACGGCTCTTAAACTCCAACCCCCTGTTAATAAAAGCTAACACAAAGAAATATTTGTTTAGGGTCTCACCCATCTCCTGTGGCTCCACACGTAGACAACCTCATTGATCTTTTGCCCTTAATATACTTATAGACTCTCTTTGGATTCTCCTTTGCCTTATCTGCCAAAGCTATCTCATGTCCCCTTTTTGCCTTCCTGATTTCCCTCTTACTTTACTCCGATACCCCCGATACTCCTCAAGGGATTCACTTGACCCCAGCTGCCTGGCCATAGGCGGCACGGTCACACAGTGGTTAGCGCTGCTGCTTCACAGCGCCAGGGGCCCAGGTTCGATTCCCAGCTTGGGTCACTGTCTGTGTGGAGTCTGCATGTTCTCACCGTGTCTGCGTGGGTTTCTTCCGGGTGCTCCGGTTTCTTCCCACATTCTGAAAGACGTGCTGGTTAGGGTGCATTGGCCTGAACAGGCGCCGGACTGTGGCGACTCGGGGAATTTCACAGTAACTTCATTACAGTGTTAATGTAAGCCTTACTTGTGACTAATAAAAAGACTTTAAATCTGCTTCCTTCGTTTTATTGACCAGTGCCTCAATATCTCGAGTCATCCAGTGACCCCTATTCCTGCCAACCTCGCCCTTCACACTAACAGGAACATGCTGACCTTGAACTCCTGTTATTCCGCTTTTGAAAGCCTCCCATTTGCCAGACGCTCCTTTACCCGCAAACAGCCTCCCCCAATCAGCTTTTGAAAGTTCCTGTTTAATACCATCAAAACTGGCCTTTCCCCAATTTAGAACTTTTCACTTATGGACCAGACCTATCTTTTTCCATAACTATCTTAAAACTAATAGTCACTGGTCCCAAAGTGACCCCTCACGAACACTTCAGACATTTGCTCTGCCTTATTTCCCAAGGGGAGGTCGAGTTTTGCCCCTTCTCTGGTACATATTGATTGAGAATTTTTTCCTGAACACACTTGACAAATTCCTCCCATTTAAGCTGTTAACACAATGGCAGCCCCAGTCTATGTTTGGAAAGTGAAATTCCCCCATGATTACAACCTTATCATTCTGGCAGCTATCTGTGATATTTGCTCTTCAATTTCCCGCTGACTATTTGGGGGGCCTATAGTACAATCCCATCAAAGTGATCTCTCCCTTCTTGTTTCTCAGTTCCAACCATATCGCCTCACTGGACGATCCCTCAGGAATATCCTCTCTAAGTGCTGCCGTGATGCACAACTCCCCCTCCTCTCTTTCCTCCCCTTCCACCCTTCCTATAGCATCTGTACCCCAGAACATTGATCTGCCAGTCCTGTCCCTCCCTCAGCCATGTTTCAGTTATTGCCATGATATCCCAGTCACATGTACCCACCCATGCCTTGAGTTCATCGGCCTTACCAGTCAGGCCTCTTGCATTGAAATAAATACAGTTTAATTCATCAGTCTTCCCTCTCGTTCCCTGCCATGCTCATGCCAGCCTTGTCTATTTAACTTTGCTCTCTTTAAATTCTGTATTAGCCTCAATATCCCCTTTTGTCTCACTACTCTTTAGGGTTCCACCCACCCCTCCCCCAAACCCTCGCCAGACCAGTTTAAACCCTCCCAAGTAGCTTTAGCAAATCTCTCCACCAGTACATTTGTCCCCTCCAGTTCGGTGTAACCTGACCCTCTAGTGCAGGTCACCTCTGCCCCAGAAGAGTTCCCAATGCTCCAATAATCTGAAACCTGGCCCCCTGCACCAGCTCCTCAGCCACGCATTCATCTGCCCTACCCTGTTCCTACTCTCACTAGTGCAGGGCACCAGGAGTAATCCAGAGATTACCACCCTTGAGGCCCTGCTTTTTAACCTCTTGCCTAATTCCTTATATTCTGATTGCAGGACCTCATCCTTCTTCTTACCTCTGTCAATGATACCGATGTGGACCAGGATCTCTGGCCGTACGCCCTCTCCTTTCAGGATGCCCTGCAGCCGTTCAGTGACATCCCTGACCCTAGCATCAGGGAGGCAACACACCATCCTGGAGTCACATCTTTGGCCGCAGAAAGGCCTGTCTACTCCCCCAACTAAAGAGTCCCTTATCTCTATTGCTCTTACACCCCCCTTCTGCCCCACCCCAACACCCCCCAACCCCCCCCACCCCCCCCCACCCATATAACCAAGCCGCTAGCGGTGCCAGAAGCTTGGCTCTGACTGTGCTCCTCTGAGGTACCAGCGCCCGCATCAACTTCCAAACTAGAATACCGGTTAGTAAGTGGGATCCAGGCAACTCCTGCACTGCCTGCCTGTTCTTTCTGGACTGTCTGGTGGTCACCCATTCTTTTCTTAGAGCTGCGGTGTGAGCACCTCTCTAAACGTGCAGTCTACATAACTCTCAGCCTCGCCGATATGCCACAGTGTCTCCAGCCGCTGCTCAAGCTCCAAAACCCGGAGCTCCAGCTTCTGCAGTTGGGAGCACTTCCTGCCATGGCCATGTGGCCATCTCGGACACTGGCAGCGTCCAGGACTGCACACATTTTTTAAAAATTCATTTGTGGGACATGGGCGTCGCTGACTGGCCAGCATTTATTGCCCCATCCCCAGTTGCCTTGAGAAGGTGGGGGTGAGCTGCCTTCTTGAATCGCTGCAGTCCATGTGCTGTGGGTTGACCCACAATGCCGTTAGGGAGGGAATTCCAGGATTTTGACCCAGTGACAGTGAAAGAACGGCGATGTATTTCCAAGTCAGGATGGTGAGTGGCTTGGAGGGGAACTTGCAGGTGGTGGTTTTCCCATTTATCTGCTACCCTTGTCCTTCTAGATGGAAGTGGCCATGGTTTGGAAGGTGCTGTCTAAGGATCTTTGGTGAATTGCTACAGTGCATGTTGTAGATAGTCCACAGTTTTGCTATTGAGCGTCGGTGGTGGACGGAGTGGATGTTTGTAGATGTAGTGCCAATCAAGCGGGGCTGCTTTGTCCTGGATGGTGTTGAGTTTCTTGAGTGTTGGAGCTGCACCCATCCAGACAAGTGGATATGACATATGACAAGCTACACATTCCGCTTGGCAGGCCACTCCGGACATCTCTTAAATTGACAATTAACAACTTAGACTAGAATTAACAGACTATTAGACTTATTATGAGACTTCCTACTCCTTATCACTAAGATTATGGGAGTGTGGGAGTGCTGCTCGGGCTGCAGTAGAGTGTGACAGTTGGTGTCTCACTGTGGGAGTGCTGCTCGGGCTGCAGTGGAGAGTGACAGTTGGTGTCTCACTGTGGGAGTGCTGCTCGGGCTGCAGTAGAGTGTGACAGTTGGTGTCTCACTGAGGGAGTGCTGCTCGGGCTGCAGTAGAGTGTGACAGTTGGGGAAGTGTGGGGAAGTTTTTTGTTTTCTTTTTTTCTTGCTGGTAATGGCTTCAGGGATGGCAGTTCAGGCAGTATGCTGCATCTCCTGTGGGATGTATGTGGTGAGGAAATCCAGTAGTGTTTCAGGAGATTTTAGTTGTAAGAAGTGCATTAGATTGCAGCTTCTGGAGGAGCGTGTAAAGGAGCTGGAGGGGGAGGTAGAGGAACTCCGCATAATTCGGGAGGCGGAGGTGGAAGTTGATAGGAGTTATAGAGAAATAGTAACTCCTAGAAATGAGGCTTGGGTCAATGCCAGGAGGAGGGGTAAGAAGCAATCGGGAAGACAATCCCCTGGGGCGGTTCCCCTCCATAATAGGTTTTCGGTGCTGGAGGCTACAGTTGAGGAGGAATCAACTGAGCATAGAGAGCAGATCTCTGGGGGTGAGCCGAGTGAGAAAGCTCAGGTGGTTAGGGGCTGTAAAAGACTGGGCCTTGTGATTGGGGACTCCACAATTAAGGAGACAGATAGGAGGGTCGGAACTAAAGGTAGGGACTCAGGGTTGGTGTGTTGCCTACCAGGGGCTGGGGTCCGGGATGTGTCTGACAGGGTATTCAGGACTCTTAGGGGGGAGGGAGATAAACCACAAGTTATTGTACATGTGGGGACACACGACATAGGGAAGATAGGGGAAGGGGATATTAGGCAGGGATTTATGGAGTTGGGGTGGAAACTAAAGGCCAAGACTGACAGAGTGGTTATCTCTGGACTCTTGCCTGTACCACGGGATAGTTTAGAGAGGAATAGGGAGAGGGAAGGTTTGAATTCATGGCTGAGGGGATGGTGCAGGAGGGAGGGGTTCAGGTACTTAAGCAATTGGGGCTCGTACTGGGGAAGGTGTGACCTCTATGAGAAGGATGGTCTACACCTTAATCAGAAGGGGACCAATATCCTGGGGGGTAAATTTGCTAAGGCCATGCAGGGAGGTTTAAACTGATTCGGGGGGGGGGAGGGATCCTGAGTAGTGGGGCTGAAAGTGAGGGATGCATGGATGGGGACTGCAATGCACGGCATTGCAGAGGTGGGGTGGAGCAGGGTTTGAAATGTGTATACTTCAATGCCAGGAGTATTCGCAATAAAGTGGGTGAACTTGCAGCGTGGATCAGTACCTGGGACTTCGATGTTGTGGCTATTTCAGAGACATGGATAGAGCAGGGGCAGGAATGGATGCTGCAGGTCCCGGGGTTCAAATGTTTTAGTCGAAGTAGGGAAGGAGGTAGAAGAGGGGGAGGGGTAGCATTATTGGTCAGAGATTGTATCACAGTGTCAGAGAGGAGGTTTGATGAGGACTTATCTGTTGAGGTAGTATGGGCGGAGATTAGAAATAGGAGAGGAGAGGTCACCCTGTTGGGAGTCTTTTATAGACCTCCTAAAAGTTCTAGAGAGGTTGAGGAAAGGATTGCGGAGTCAATCCTGCTTAGGAGTGAAAGTAATAGGGCAATTGTTATGGGGGATTTTAACTTGACTAATATTGACTGGAATTGTTATAGCTCTAGCTCGTTAGAGGGGTCAGTTTTTGTTCAAAGCGTGCAGGAAGGTTTTTTGACTCAGTATGTAGACAGGCCAACTAGAGGTGAGGCTATATTGGATCTGGTGCTGGGAAATGAGCCAGACCAGGTGCTAGACTTGGAAGTTGGTGTGCATTTTGGTGATAGTGACCACAATTCGGTTACGTTCACCTTAGTGATGGAAAGGGATAGGCATGAACCTCGGGCCAATGGTTTTAGCTGGGGGAAGGGTAATTATGAGGCTATTAGGAGAGAATTAGGAAACATAGGTTGGACTAGGAGATTACAGGGACTGGGAACGTCCGACATGTGGAGTTTTTTCAAGGAGCAGCTACTGCGAGTCTGTGATAGGTATGTCCCTGTCAGGCAAGGAGGAATTGGTAGGGCTAGGGAACCGTGGTGCACCAAAAAAGTTTCTTTGTTGGTTAAAAAGAAAAAGGAGGCTTATGTTCGGATGAGACGTGAGCACTCGGGTAGTGCACTAGAAAGCTTTAGATTGGCTAAGAGGGAGTTGAAGAGCGAGCTTAGAAGGGCTAAAAGGGGACATGAGAAGACTTTGGCGGATAGGGTTAAAGAGAATCCTAAGGCGTTCTATAGGTATGTCAAGAACAGAAGGTTGGTTAGGGCAAGTTTAGGGCCAGTTATAGATGGCAGAGGGAAGTTATGTGTGGAACCGGAGGAGATTGGTGAAGCATTGAACCAATATTTCTCTTCGGTGTTCACGCAAGGGGACATGAATATAGCTGAGGAGGACACTGGGTTGCAAGGGAGTAGAATAGACAGTATTACAGTTGATAAGGAGGATGTGCAGGATATTCTGGAGGGTCTGAAAATAGATAAATCCCCTGGTCCGGATGGGATTTATCCAAGGATTCTCTGGGAGGCAAGAGAAGTGATTGCAGAGCCTCTGGCTCTGATCTTCAGGTCGTCGTTGGCCTCTGGTATAGTACCAGAAGATTGGAGGTTAGCGAATGTTGTCCCATTGTTTAAGAAGGGGAACAGAGACTTCCCCGGGAATTATAGACCGGTGAGTCTCACTTCTGTTGTCGGCAAGATGTTGGAAAAAATTATAAGGGATAGGATTTATAGTTATTTGGAGAGTAATGAATTGATAGGTGATAGTCAGCATGGTTTTGTGGCAGGTAGGTCGTGCCTTACTAACCTTATTGAGTTTTTTGAGAAAGTGACCAAGGAGGTGGATGGGGGCAAGGCAGTGGACGTGGTATATATGGATTTTAGTAAGGCGTTTGATAAGGTTCACCATGGTAGGCTTCTGCAGAAAATGCAGATGTATGGGATTGGGGGTGATCTAGGAAATTGGATCAGGAATTGGCTAGCGGATAGGAAACAGAGGGTGGTGGTTGATAGTAAATATTCATCATGGAGTGCGGTTACAAGTGGTGTACCTCAGGGATCTGTTTTGGGGCCACTGCTGTTTGTAATATTTATTAATGATCTGGATGAGGGTATAGTTGGGTGGATTAGCAAATTTGCTGATGACACCAAAGTCGGTGGTGTGGTAGACAGTGAGGAAGGGTGTCGTAGTTTGCAGGAAGACTTAGACAGGTTGCAAAGTTGGGCCGAGAGGTGGCGGATGGAGTTTAATGCGGAGAAGTGTGAGGTAATTCACTTTGGTAGGAATAACAGATGTGTTGAGTATAGGGCTAACGGGAGGACTTTGAATAGTGTGGAGGAGCAGAGGGATCTAGGTGTATGTGTGCATAGATCCCTGAAAGTTGGGAATCAAGTAGATAAGGTTGTTAAGAAGGCATATGGTGTCTTGGCGTTTATTGGTAGGGGGATTGAATTTAGGAGTCGTAGCGTTATGTTGCAACTGTACACAACTCTGGTGCGGCCGCACTTGGAGTACTGTGTGCAGTTCTGGTCCCCACATTACAGGAAGGATGTGGAGGCTTTGGAGAGGGTGCAGAGGAGGTTTACCAGGATGTTGCCTGGTATGGAGGGGAGATCCTATGAGGAGAGGCTGAGGGATTTGGGATTGTTTTCGCTGGAAAGGCGGTGGCTAAGAGGGGATCTTATTGAAACATATAAGATGATTAGAGGTTTAGATAGGGTGGATAGTGATAGCCTTTTTCCTCTGATGGAGAAATCCAGCACGAGGGGGCATGGCTTTAAATTGAGGGGGGGTAGTTATAGAACCGATGTCAGGGGTAGGTTCTTTACCCAGAGGGTGGTGAGGGATTGGAATGCCCTGCCAGCATCAGTAGTAAATGCGCCTAGTTTGGGGGCGTTTAAGAGATCCGTAGATAGGTTCATGGACGAAAAGAAATTGGTTTAGGTTGGAGGGTCACAGTTTTTTTTTAACTGGTCGGTGCAACATCGTGGGCCGAAGGGCCTGTTCTGCGCTGTAATGTTCTCTGTTCTATGTTCTATTATGAAAGAATTAACTGTAGCTAAGATCCTACTGCTCTAACTCTGTTAGGATAAGAAAGAGTTAACCAGTAATTGTCAGGTAACCAGTTCTCACCAATCCAGAGCTTTTCTACCCACCAAGACCGGAATTCCCGCCCAAGGTCAAGCGATATTTCCATTGTCGGCTCCGATTCTGTGGTGGGCGGGACGGTAGAGTTCCAGCAAATGACTACTAACTTCAGAGTTACTGACTACTAACTATAGAGTTACTAACTAGTAACAATCGAGTTACTGGGTGGGATTTTATGGCCTTGCTCGAGCGAGACCGGAAATTCCTGCCCAAGGTCAAGCGATATTTCCATTGTCTGCTCCGATTCCGTGGTTTGCGGGACGGTAGAATTCCAGCAAATGACTACTAACTTCAGAGTTACTGACTACTGACTATCGCCACCAACTAGACTAACCTCTAAATAGTCAAAAAGGAACTCTTACCTTTCAGCTGTAGTCAGATTCCCAGTCCTGTAGAACTAAGGGACTGCTTCCCAGACTGCTTCAGAGTGACGGTGACTGTAGAGTACACTCTTCCCCAATATCTACCCTTGTCCTTCTAGGGTAGAGGTCGTGCGTTTGGAAGGTGCTGCCTAAGGAGCCTTGGTGATTTCCTGACTTGTGCCTTGTAGATGGTGGACAGGCTTTAGGGAGTCAGGAGATGAGTTACTCGCCAGAGTATTCCTAGCCTCTAACCTGCTCTGGTAGACACAATATTTATATTATTAAGGCCCAGGCCAGAAACGCCAAGGTGTTTTGTGAAGTTGGCCTAGACCCTAAGTTTACATTTGTTTTGGCGTGGGTGGGCATAAGGTGTTTCACTCCAGGTATGATTCAAGTGACCCATTAGGAAGCTTTTATCAAAGTTTATTTAAGAACACAGTTAAAATATAACAAAAATAATTAACATAGCTTTTACCAATTACAGGACTTCAACATGACACAGTATAGCTCCTAACAGCTAGCTATCTCTGTTGTTCCAGGTTAAGCACCATCCCACAGACATAAACTCTTCTTCAGACTTAGCACAAAACAAGTATACTCACATGAGGCTGGATTTTCAGCTTTGTAACATCTATGGACATCTATGGACAGGGCGGCACGGTAGCACAGTGGTTAGCACTGCTGCTTCACAGCTCCAGGGACCTGGGTTCGATTTCCGGCTGTGTGGAGTTTGCACATTCTCCTCGTGTCTGCGTGGGTTTCCTCCAGTCCGGTTTCCTCCCACAGTCCAAAGATGTGCGGGTTAGGTTGATTGGCCATGCTAAAATTTCCCCTTAGTGTCCTGAGATGCATAGGTTAGAGGGATTAGTGGGTAAAATATGTAGGGATATGGGGGTAGGGTGGGATTGTGGTCGGTGCAGACTCGATGGGCTGAATGGCCTCTTTCTGCACTGTAGGGTTTCTATGATTTCTATGATGATTTCTATGAAATCCAGGCCAGCTGTTTACAGAGAAGGATATATCCTCAAAACAGCCAAACTTCAGCAAGGTAAATGTAATCTCTGGCGACTTCCAGTCTTCACACTCCAGAGAGTGAAAAAAAACTGCTGTTGCTTCTCTGCTTCAAGCTGCTTCTGAAAATGAAACTAAAGCCTGGAATGCTCTGTGAAAAATAAATGTCCCCGGGCATATCACCTGACCTGTCAATTACCCCCAAATCCAGCTCCATTCAGAAATTCCAGGGCACCATTAAAAACCACAGAACACTGCATTAGTTCAGATTAAAAGCAACTTGGTATCAATTATCCAGCTTCAGTAATAATAAAGGATACTGGCTACTGGCCGACTAAACATCCTGCAGAGAAACATATTAAAATACATTTCTTAAAGGCACGGTATCGTCACAGTATGACTAGTCCAGCTCAGCTTCTGGTCAATGATAACCCCCAGGATGTTGACAGTGGCAAATTCAGCCATGGTAATGCAATTGAATGTCAAGAGACAATGGTTAGATTTTGCTTGGCCCTTGTGTGGCACGACTGTTACTTGTCTCTGGCCAGCCCAAGTCTGGATATTGTCCAGATCTGGTGGCATTTGGACATGGACTACTGCAGTATCTGAGGAGTCGTGAATGGTGCTGAACATTGTGCAATCATCGGCGAACATCCCCACTCCTGACCTTATGATGGAGGGAAGGTCAATGATGAAGCCATTGATGGTTGGACCGAGGACACTCCCCTGAGGAACTCCTGCAAAGATGCCCTGTAGTGAGATCATTGACCTCAACTTTCCTTATATTGAGTGGGGACCAGATGGACAGGTGGATCTTTCCCCTTTGACACTGTGGAATGGGCAAACCTACAGACACGGACAGCTGCAGTTTGTGACTCTCTGTTTTATACATCATTCACTGCGTTATTCATAACAGCTCAGGAAAGGCCAGCAGCAGCTCCTATGGGTCTTCCAGAATGAAGGATGGTAACTCATTGAGTATGCGAGGTGCTGCGGGGTTGAGGGAGGCCATTTACATCTCGAGTACTGAAATGGGATTCCCTCCAGCAAGTACAACGCTGGGCAGATAGGGGACAGCTTCACATGTCTCTTCTGTTATTTGAGGCCAAATGTAATAAATCAAGGGCAACTTGATGTGGCTCAAAGTAACAAGGGATTTATTGCCAATGATAAATAAGCCTTTACAACACAAGGTCAGACTCAAGCTTCTATGCAATTCTACAATTCTCCTCCCAGACTCCAACTGTGGGATCTCCTCGACCCGGGAAATGCACCCTCGCTCCCGATTGGCTTAGCTTCCCTCCTTGAAAGCCCTTAAGGTCCGGTCCAAACGCACAGCCCTCAGGGAACGCCCCCTTAAAGGGGTCACACGACCACATTCTTCCCCCCGCCACACCCCAACTCCTGAACTCACCTATGGAGGAAACAAATAACATCATTTGCAAAGACAAACAAATTTTAAAGGCAACATGAGTAACCCAGGGAAAATTTCAGCATGAGTTTAGTTGTTCCGGTGACTTCCTGGTAGAATGCCTCAGTTCTGTGGCAGGCTCCTTAGGATTTGAAGAATCAGGCCGGGTGGCTGCAAAAGGCATCAATCCGAGGTCTAGTTCCTCCTCGATAGCGGCTGGTTCCTCAGTTACCAATACTGCTAGCTGCTCATACCCTTCATTTCCAACCAGGATTCCAGTAACCAATCCTGACATCTTCGAATATACAGCAGGGGTCGCCTGTGGACCCCTTGTGTCCGTCACTATTCTCCTCCTCAGATAGTCTACGTATTTCTTGAGACAACAAACTTGACATCGGAGATCAATCCTGTTCCAACCACGATCTTGCCAACCACTCATGCCGGTCCTGCTGCAAAGTATCTGACCACGACTGAATCCTCAACTTGGAAACTCTGTCATTTTTCCTAGAATCATGATTGCCCTTCTGAGAGGCTAGCGTAACCTCCACATTCCCTGCCAAATGTGGAAATACCTCCACCCATGTTCTTAAGCAGTGTCCCATCGGTAGCGCGGCTGGTGTGACCCCCCTCTTGGTGTGGTGTTATAAGACAGCAAAAAGCTGGCTGTAGGTAGAGGAAGAGGCCAATTGATGGGTTTCTTCATTGACGACTTGACTGCCTGTCCAGCACATTCTGCTTGCCAATTGGAGGCTGGGTGGTAAGGTGCTGACCTCAAATGGCCAATCCCATTTGATTCGACTCATTTTTGAAACTCCTTTGCGGTGAATGATGTGCCAATGTCCAACACGATAACTTCTGGAATTTTCCTTAATTTGTCAATGGTGGCCATGACTGTTGTGAACTCCATTAACTACACATCTAACAACTTAGATTGCGCATCGACTAATATAAGAAACATGATCCATGAACTGTCCAGCAAAGTCGATATGATTCTTACCCAGGGTCTACCTGGCCGCTCCCAAGGATGCATGCTCGCCGGTGGTGGCAAGGCCTGTTAAGCTTCACAATTGGGGCACTGACTGACCATTCTTTCAATTTCTTTCTCAATGCCCAGCCACCAAACGTGATTCACAGCTCGGGCCTTCATTCTGCTTTGCCCGGGATGGGAGTCATGCAATTCCTGTAATAAAAGTGGTCTCCCCCGGGATTATAACTCTAGCCCCCACACAATAACACCCCGTTTTCACAGGTTATCTCCGTCCTTCTGTGCTGGTAAGATTTCAGCAACTCTGACTTCTCACATCGCCACCCTTGCATTACCATCTTCTTAACTTTTGAGAATACAGTTTCTCTTTCTGTCCACATCTTTATTTGTTTAGCTGAGACTGGCAAGGTCGCTGCCAGATTCAGTGTCAATACAACCTCTTGAGGCACCGATGATGATGGGTGGCAAAGGCAACCAGTTGAGTGCAACTGCATTTGATATCCATGTCCAGGGTGATGCTGAAACGTATAACTGTGATGCACCATCAATCGAGCAAAGACTAGTTTGAACGGAAGAACAAATAGGCTTTTATTAGCAAAAGACTTGGAGCACACCCATGCCGATGAACTGGTCCAGACTGAGGCGGGGGGGGGGGGGGTGGTGGGGAGCAGTCACCTTTATATCTGGACCGGGGGGGGAGGAGTCTCGGGCAGGGCCGGCAGGGGATGTGTCCAGGCATGTCACATATACAGGTAATAAGCTAACAGTGGTTTACCACAAACTGTACGCTGATAATGAAAGAGCCATCTCTGCACCCTTACAGAGGCGATTTGGCAGCATGGACTTATCTTTTCTCAATAGACCGAACAATGGCTTGTGGTCTGAAACTATTGTGAAGTGCCAACTGTAAATATATTGATGAATGGACGGATGAATGAACACCGCTCGACAATCACCAGGCAGGAGCGTTCTCTTCCTGTCGGGGAACACTTCAGCAGTCACGGGCATTCAGCCTCTGATCTTCGGGTAAGCGTTCTCCAAGGCGGCCTTCATGACACATGACAATGCAGAATCGCCGAGCAAAAACTGATAGCCAAGTTCCGTACACATAATTTTATTCCTATTGGAGAATCTCGTCCTATCAACGTTACAGACAATAGTTAAGATATCTATCAATATTTAAAGTAATATTCATCCTAAATCCCCAAGTAGAAAGCTATCGAGTCAGGCAAAGTGCCTCTATTCCAATTAAGGGAATAACTACCATCGCCACACTACAGTAGTTATGCCTTTACCTTTTGAGACATTGAAATGAATGTAATAAGTCCTACTGTGTGGTTCTGATATTCCTACTATAAAAGAACAGAACCAGCATATTGGCCACATGTGCTGGAAAACAGTCTTTGCTTTTGTCAACATCTTTCGGTTTAGTCAACATCCTTGAAGCAAACGATACCGTGCAGATAGTGTTCAATACACGCAGTTTCGAGGATTCAATTGACAAGTTATTTAGGGTCATCCATTAGGTTATCCATTGGCAGATGAAGTTTAGTCTGGACAAATGTGAGGTAATGCATTTTGGAAGGTCTAATACAGATGGGAAATATACAGTGAATGGCAGAACCTTAAGAGTATTGGTAGACAGAGGGATCTGGGTGTACAGGTACACAAGTCACTGAAAGTGGCAACGCAGGTGGATAAGGTAGTCAAGAAGGCCTACTGCATACTTGCCTTCATCGGCTGGGGTATTGAGTTTAAAAATTGGCAAGTCATGTTGCTGCTGTACAGAACCTTAGTTAGGCCACACTTGGAATATAGTGTTCAATTCTGGTCACCGCACTACCAGAAGGATGTAGAGGCTTTGGAGAAGGGACGGAAAAGATTTACCAGGATGTTGCCTGGTATGGAGGGCATTAGCTATGAGGAGAGGTTGGAGAAACTTGGTTTGTTCTCACTGGAACGATGGAGGTTGAGGGGGGTGACCTGATAGAAGTCTACAAGATTACGAGGGGCATGGGACAGAGTAAATAGTCAGAAGCTTTTTCCCAAGGTGGAAGAGTCAATTACGAGGGGGCATAGGTTTAAGGTGCGAGAGACAAGGTTTAAAGGAGATAGATGAGGCAAGTTTTTACACAGAGGGTGGTGGGTGCCTGGAACTCACTGCCAGGGGGAGGTAGTGGAAGCGGATACGGTAGTGACTTTTAAGGGGCGCCTTGACAAATACATGAATAGGATGGGAATAGAGGGATATGGTCCCCGGAAGGGGAGGGGGTTTTAGTTCAGTCGGGCAGCATGGTCGGTGCAGGCCTGGAGGGACGAAGGGCCTGTCCTTTTGCTGTAATTTTCTTTGTTCTTTGACTGCATAGACCACCTCCAAACTTCCCTTGCTTATCTGCGAATACTCGTTTTCTGCATCTGGCAGGGTTCTAGAAGCAAAGGCAAGGGGCCTCTCTGCCCTGTGGGATAAATCAGCTCCCACTCTGTATGGTGATGAGGCCTTGCATGGGATTGTTAGAGTCAAAGTATTGAAAAGAGTTAAAAAAATAATTTGCAAAGATGAGTCAGGAACATTTGACACGTTCAGCAATATTGATAATTGAAAGTGCGTTGTCACAAGATTTTACCTACGATGATGTAATTGATAATTATTTGAAGAAAGAGTGAAGAAAAGCTATCTAAATTGCCATGCCAACAAGGGATGAAGCAAGAAAATCTTAAAAATCAGTCCCGCTTCCATATTCTCCTGTTTAAATTCTGTTTTTCAAAGCGGGGAATATTGCTGCTCTGATACAGTGGCTGCAGCTGGTCACATGTTGATAGCTCTAACCATCATCACTCTCAAGACTTCCTCTTCAGAAAGTCTCTACAGGACAAGGAACGGAATCCTCCTGCAGACGGAGCCGCTGATATGGATTCACCAGACATTTCACTCACATGAATTTATGGCAATAACTTCTTTGATTTTGTAAGAGGAAGTGGGGAAGTTAACTTCTGAACCTGAATGATACTCTGGAATGTACGGAATGATGGCGTATTGGAGTATTTGCTCTGGATTGGCTCATGACCATCTGCACTGGCCTGTGCTGCAGTGATGTCATTGGTTGCAATTATACAGGGCCTCGGTGAGGCCACACCTAGAGTATTGTGCGCAGTTTTGGTCTCCTTTTCTGAGGAAGGATGTTCTTGCTCTCCAGGGAGTGCAGCAAAAGTTTACCAGGCTGATTCCGGGATAGCGGGACTGATGTGTGAGGAGAGATTGACTAGGTTAGGATTGTTTTCGCTGGAGTTCAGACGAATGAGGGGGGATCTCATAGAGACTTATAAAATTCTAACAGGACTCGACAGGGTAGATGCAGGGAGGATGTTCCCGATGGTGGGGGGAGTCCAGAACCAGGGGTCACAGTCTGAGGATTCTGGGTAGACCGTTTAGGACGGAGGTGAGGAGACATTTCCTCACCAAAAGAGTGGTGAGCCTGTGGAATTCATTACCACAGGAAGTAGTTGATCGCAAAACATTGAATGTATCCAAGAGGCGGCTGGATATAGCACTTGGGGTGAATGGGATCAAAGGTTATGGGGAGAAAGCAGCATTGGGCTATTGAGTTGGATGATCAGCCATGATCGTGATGAATGGCAGAGCAGGTTCGAAGGGCCGAATGACCTCCTGACCTATTTCTAGATCTATGTTGATTTATCCATCTCGTTGCTCATCAGCAAGTTCCACATCTGCTCGTCTCAAAACTCACATTGCATTCTTGACCATCTTTACCGTCATCCTGACAAGACGGAAGCTTGGATTTCAGAGTCATAGGCTGGAATTCTCCAGACCTTCACGCCGGCGGGATTCTCCGGTCCTGCTGACAGCGCATCCCCTGCCCGTGGGATTGCCGCCGGTCTGGGGTGACGTCGATGGGAATTCCCATTGACAGCGGCAGGACCACGGAATCCCGCTGCTCGCAAGCAACACGCCACCTCCTGCAGGCGGGAAGCATGCGGCTGGGAGGCCAAACAATCCTGCCCATAGAGCCAAACAGCACAGAAAAGGCCCTTCCGTCCATCGAGTCTGCACTGACAATTACTACCACTAAAGTTGCGCGAATCGCATTTTCCAGCATGTGTCCCATATCCTTGAATGTTCTGATATTTCAAGTGCTCATCCAAATATTTTTTAAAGGTTGTAAGGTTTCCGGTCTCCACTACCTTCCCAGGCAGCGCATCCCAGATTCCCATCACCCTCTGAGTGAGAAAAAGTTTTCGCAAATCCCCTCTGAATCTTCTGCACCTCACCCTAAAACTGTGCCCCCTTGTGACTGACCCCTCAACCAAGGGGAACATCTGCTCCCTATTCACCCTGTCCACACCCCTCATAATCGTAGACACCTCAATCATGTCCCCCCTCAGCCTTCTCTGCTCCAGAGAAAACAATCCAAGCCTATCCAGTCTCTCCTTATCGCTCAAACGCTCTGTCCCAGGCAGCATCCTGGTGAATCTCCTCTGTACCCCCTCGAGTGCTATCACATCCTTCCTATAGTGAGGTGACCAGAACTGCACACAGTGCTCCAGCTGTGGCCTCACCAACGCTCTGTACAGCTCCAACATCACCTCCTCGCTCTTATACTCTATACCACGATTGATAAAAGCAAAAGTACCATATTCAGCAATTATTCACACACACATGTTTTCACAAGTGAAAAAGCAGTGATCGATGTGTGTATTTATGTGGCTTCCTTTCAGTTCTGTGGGGCGAGGGAGGGTCGGGAGGGACACGAAGTTGTGCCCTGACTGTAAGTGCGGTGGAGACAGGTTCAACTGAGGCATTCGGGGGGGCATTGAACAAACAAAGAACAAAGAACAATACAGCACAGGAACAGGCCCTTCGGCCCTCCAAGCCCACGCCGCTCCCTGGTCCAAACTAGACCATTCTTTTGTATCCCTCCATTCCCACTCCATTCATGTGGCTACCTAGATAAGTCTTAAACATTCCCAGTGTGCCCGCCTCCACCACCTTGCCTGGCAGCGCATTCCAGGCCCCCACCACCCTCTGTGTAAAATATGTCCTTCTGATATCCATGTTAAACCTCCCCCCCCTCACCTTGAACCTATGACCCCTCGTGAACGTCACCACTGACCTGGGAAAAAGCTTCCCACCGTTCACCCTATCTATGCCTTTCATAATTTTATACACCTCTATTAGGTCTCCACTCATCCTCCGTCTTTCCAGTGAGAACAACCCCAGTTTACCCAATCTCTCCTCATAACTAAGCCCCTCCATACCAGGCAACATCCTGGTAAACCTCTTCTGCACTCTCTCTAAAGCCTCCACGTCTTTCTGGTAGTGTGGCGACTAGAACTGGATGCAGTATTCCAAATGCAGCCGAACCAACGTTCTATACATCAGACCCCAACTTTTATACTCTATGCCCCGTCCTATAAAGGCAAGCATGCCATATGCCTTCTTCACCACTTTCTCCACCTGTGACGTCACCCTCAAGGATCTGTGGACTTGCAAACCCAGGTCCCTCTGCGTATCTACACCCTTTATGGTTCTGCCATTTATCGTATAGCTCCCCCCTACATTAGCTCTACCAAAATGCATCACTTCGCCTTTATCTGGATTGAATTCCATCTGCCATTTTTTGCCCAAATTTCCAGCCTATCTATATCCATCTGTAGTCTCTGACAATGTTCCTCACTATCTGCAAGACCAGCCAATTTTGTGTCGTCCGCAAACTTGCTGATCACCCCAGTTACACCTTCTTCCAGATCGTTTATATAAATCACAAACAGCAGAGGTCCCAATACAGAGCCCTGCGGAACACCACTAGTCACAGGCCTCCAGCTGGAAAAAGACCCTTCCACTACCACCCTCTGTCTTCTGTGACCAAGCCAGTTCTCCACCCATCTAGCCACCTCCCCCTTTATCCCATGAAATCCAACCTTTTGCACAAACCTCCAACCTTTTGCACCAACCATGGATGATTATTTGAATAGAAACATTGTGTAAGGGTACGGGGAAAAGCCAGGGAAATGGCACAAAGTCATGAAGCAGACATGGTGGGCCAAATGGTCTCCTTCTGTGCTGTGATTGTGAACGTCACTCCGACTTCCCGCTCCCATCAATGGACTTTTGTCCAGAGTGGAAAATTCTGCTCAGATGTGGGCGTAACCGTACCCACACAGTGAATGGCCAATCAGGTGAGGTAGCTAGCTGCTGATCGGGGAGATATTTAGTACCACATGCGAGAGCCTTGAGGAGAGGAAGAGAGAAAAACGGGCTGGAGGGGAGGTGCTTCACTGCAACATATCACCATGGATGAAGCCTTCATGCTCCGCTTCAATGGAGCTGTTAACAGAGTCTTGGAGCAAAGTCAAACGACACTTTGAATCATCATTAATCAGCTGGAGGTCTCTCTATTCTCCTTTATGGTCTATTAATCACTGCAGAAAATTACACAAATGCACTTTGATCCTTCCTTCCCTTTCTGCTTCTGGATCTCAATGTTTTACAATCGCTTCATCAAAGGCCATGCTGTTTCAAAGAAACCTGGGCGTTCTCAGTGGCCCGTTCTCTCAGACTCCTGTTCCCAGTGTTCACCCTGCGGGCCTGTTCGATGAGGTTTGACCCCCATTAACCCCGACAGGAATGAAGATTGTGGGAGGGTAATCACCGCCTGCCCCCGCACTAACTCACCCGCAATACCACTCTTCCTTAAGGAGCAGGGCTACTTATCTCCTGGAGGACCCAATTCCCTTCCTATCCACCATCCTCAGGGAAACACGGGCTGGCGATGTGGGGGGTGGGGAGAGGCAATGGGGGGAGGGGACGGTGGGGGGAGGGGGGACAGGGCTGGACCCAGACAGATTTTCCTTCTCTCAGTCAGGAACAGTAGTCTTGTTAGAATCATAGAATCCTACAGTGCAGAAGGAGCCATTCAGCCCATCGAATCTGCACCGACCACAATCCTAACGACGCCCTATCCCCATAACCCCCATTTATTTACCCAGCTAATCCACCTGACACTAGGGGGAAATTTAGCATGGCCAATCCACCGAACCCGCACATCTTTGGACTGTGGGAGGAAACCGGAGCACCCGGAGGAAACCCACGCAGACACGGGGAGAACGTGCAAACTCCACACAGGCAGTGACCCAAGCCGGGAATCGAACCCGGGTCCCTGGCGCTGTGTAGCAGCAGTGTTAACCACTGTGTCACCGTGCCACCTGCTGCTGATGTTGGCTGACTCCTGCAGAGCTGAAGGATTGGGCCTGGATCCCCTGGACTGTGTCAGCCGTGTCTCAGAGACTAAAACAATCGTCACAGGGCTGTGGAGAGAGAATAGAGCCAATGATTCGAGTCAGGAGAGGGTCATCCAGACACGAAACATTGGCTCTATCCTCTCTCCACAGATGCTGTCAGACCTGTTGAGATCTTCCAGCATTTTCTGTTTTTGTTTCAGATTCCAGCATCCGCAGTATATTGCGTTTGCCACAGGGCTCTGGTGGTCTAATCCAAGAAGAGAGTCTTGGTGCTGCCTTTTGGATGAAACATTAAACCGAGGCCCCGTTCGCCCTCAGATAATCGCTAAAGATCCCTTTTCAAGGAGGAACAGTCGAGCTGTCCTCATGTCTGGTTAATAGTTATCCCTCAATAAACATCTCTAAAACAGATGAACAAGTCACTGATGGTGGGAGCTTGCTGTGTACAAATTGGCTGCTGTGATTCCTACTTCACAACTCTTCGAAAGAGAATTGGATAATTATCTGAAGAGAAATAATTTTGCAGGACTACAGGGTCAAGGGGGAGGGGAAGGGGAGTAGAGAGTTTGCTCTTGCATATTTGACACCTCGACAATGATTGAGAGCTTCAAGTTTTTAGGTGTCCAGATCACCAACAACCTGTCCTGGTCCCTTCACACCGACGCTATAGTTAAGAAAGCCCACCAACGCCTCTACTTTCTCAGAAGACTAGGGAAATTTGGCATGTCCACTATTCATCAACTTCTATAGATGCACCATAGAAAGCACTCTTTCTGGTTGTATCACAGCTTGGTATGGCTCCTACTCTGTCCAAGACCGCAAGAAACTACAAATGGTCGTGAATGAAGCCCAGTCCATCACTCAAACCAGCCTCTCATCCACTGACTCTGTCTACACTTCTGGCTGCCTCGGAAATGCAGCCAGCATAATCAAGGACCCCACACACCCAGGACATTCTCTCTTCCACCTTCTTCCATCGGGAAAAAGATACAAACCAACTCAAGAACAGCTTCTTCCCTGCTGCCATCAGACTTTTGAATGGACCTACCTTATATTAAGTTAATCTTTCTCTACACCCCAGCTATGACTGTAACACTACATTCTGCACTCTCTCCTTTCCTTCTCTATGTACGGTATGCTTTGTCTGTATAGCACGAAGTGTAGACTGAGTCAGCAGGAAGTGTAGACAGAGTCAGCAGGAAGTGTAGACAGAGTCAATGGATGGGAGGCTGGTTTGCGTGATGGACTGGGCTACGTTCATGACCTTTTGGAGTTTCTTGTGGTCTTGGGCAGAGCAGGAGCCATACCAAGTTGTGATACAACCAGAAAGAATGCTTTCTATGGTGTATCTGTAAAAGTTGGTGAGAGTCGTAATCAATCGGTACTTACTCAGCAGGAACCTGCTCAGTGACGCCCAGTTTGGGTTCCACTCAGTTCCTGACCTTATTACAGCCTTGGTTCAAACATGGACAAAAGAGCTGAATTCCAGAGGGTGAGGTGAGAGTTATTGCCCTTGGCATCAAGGGTGCACTTGACTGAGTGTGGCATCAAGGAGCCCCCGCAAAACTGGAATCAATGGGAATCAGGAGGGAATTCTACGTTGGTTAGAGTCATAGCTGGCACAAAGGAAAATGGTGGTGGTGATTGAAGAGCAATCATTTCAATCCAGGGACATCTCTGCAGGAGTCCCTCAAGGTAGTGTCCTCGGCCCAACAATCTTCAGCTGCTTCATCAATGACCTTCCCTCCATCATAAGGTCAGAAGTGGGGATGTTCGCCGATGATTGCACAATGTTCAGCACCATTCACAACTCCTCAGATACTGAAGCAGTCCATGTTCAAATGCAGCAAGATCTGGACAATATCCAGGCTTGGACTGACAAGTGGCAAGTAATATTCATAGAATCATAGAATCCCTACAGTGCAGAAGGAGGCATTTCGGCCCATCGAATCTGCACCGACTCTTACCCATGCCCTATCCCCTCAATCCTATCCTGGTAATCACACGTATTTTACCCCGTTAATCCCCCTAACCTATCTTTGGATGCTAAGAAGCAATTTAGCAAGACCAGTCCACCTAACTGGCATATCGTTGGACTGTGGGTTGAAACCGGAGCACCCAGAGGAAACCCACGCAGACACAGGGAGAACGTGCAAACTCCACACAGACAATGACCTAAGGCCAGAATTGAACCCGGGTCCCTGGCGCTTTGAGGCAGCAGTGCTAACCACTGTGCCACCGCGTTGCCCAAGAGCCAGACAATGACCATCTCCAACAAGAGAGGATCTAACCATCGCCACTTGACAGGTCCAAGACTAAGCCAGTTTCTGATCCATCTCACCAAGTTTCCCTGAATTCCATGTGCTTCAACCTTCTCAATCAGTCTCTCATGTGGGACCTTGTCAAAGGCTTTGCTAAAATCCATATAAACTACATCAACTGCACTTCCCTCATCCACACACTCGATCACATTTTTAAATAATTCTATCAAAGGTGGGAGGCTCTTTGCCAGAAACTGGCTGAAGGAGAGAGTGGTAAACAGGACAGGCCACCACTGATGTTGTTGAGGTTGGATTCAGATGAAGAGCTTCAAAATTTATTCTATGGAGGCAACGTGTTCCAGTCACTCAGGGGATGAAATTCTCCCAACAGCCTCCACCACCGCCCCCCCCCCCCCGCCCCCCCCCGCCACAGGAATCGTAGCGGGCGGGACATGGACCATGCAAAGATCTATTGACCTCGGGCAGGGTTTTCCAGCCTTGGGGAGAGCACGGCCAGAAAATCCCACTCAGGGAGTGCAAGTCACTGCACTTTTACATACATTTTGTCAGCGAGATCTATGGTAGAAGCTGCAAAGTTCTAACATGAGGGAAAGGTGGGCTGTCTAATGAGGTTAGGCTGGTATCTGCCGGAGTTTAAAAGAATAAAAGGTGACTTGATCAGAACATTTATGATCCTGAGGGGTATTGACAGGGTGGATGTGGAGAGGATGTTTCCTCTTCTGGGAGAATCTAGAATGAGGGGTCACTGTTTAAAAATAAGGGGTCGCTCATTTAAGACAGAGATGAAGTGAATTATTCTCTTCTCAGGGAGTGCTCTCTTCTTCAAAAGGCAGTGGAAGCAGAGTCTTTCAATGTTTTTAAGGCAGAGCTGGATAGATTCTTGATTAATAAGGGGGTGAAAGGTTATCGGGGGTCGGCAGGAATGTGAGTTTGAGGTTACAATCAGATCCGTCAGGGTCTTATTGAATGGTGGAGCAGGCTCGAGGCATCTTTTGTTATGATCCCAATTGGTGTTACTACTGAACAGGGAGATCCCAGAATGGAAGCCCAGCTCAATAGACCCTAACTCTTACTTTTGTTTTAGAATATGTAGTAATAACGAATCTCAGGACAACTTTGAAAATTTGATAATAATGCAATATTTCTTCACTCCCCTCTTATTTTCACAAATGTACTCAGATTTCAAGAATAGCACAGGTCACACAACATAACTCATACTACAATGCTCTCAATAACCACACAGTCCCTGTAACTCAAGAGGCTAACTGTGGTCAGACAACACCCCTCTCTGAATCCCAGTGGCAGATGCCACTCAATCGATCTTCCATCTATTTCGCCTCAAATTCCCCCTCCTCAGATGATTGTCACATGAATGATTCTGAATTCCACTCTCAAAACAAATGCTTTAAAATCTTCTTTCAACCAATTATTTCCATCAGGTGTTTTCATCAAGGATCCACCTCCAGGTTTTCCAATTATCCTTTCAAACAAGGCTTTCTCTCAGCTGTTTTAGCAAGGACCCACATCCAGGTTTTCCAACTCTCCTTTCAGTATTCCTTTGTTTTTAATTGCAACATGCATCCAAACCTCTACACAAAAACTCCCGGGTACTGAGTCCCCAACAGAATACTATTGTTTCAAAAGGCTGGAAGTAAGGCTACCAAGCTTATGATTGCTTCAGATGTCTGGCTTTTCCCTCACTGACTTCACACAGGTCTGCACTTCCAGCTTTTCAGGGGCCAGTATCTTGTTCCAATGGCATTCCTCTTTCATCCTTTCACTTCAGTCTTCCGGGAAACTTGGGAGTTTCCAGAATTAACCGCCCTTGAGCTTCTTGGGAGCTTGCTTTCATGCCTATTACTCCAATGTACAGCTTTCCAGTTTCTAGCAGAGCTGGGAGTTGTCCCCTCTCTAGCATCCTATCTCCAACTACCTGGATTCAGTGAATCATTAAGACGCAAAAGGTTTTCTCCCGAAAAGTGCCCCTTTAGCTGCTAAGCAACATCTCATTCTTTCCACCAGCTTGTGTTTACTTTCCTCATCGTAAACTCACTCAGCACAACGCAGAAAACAGTTTCCCCCACATATACAAACAGCTTTGTTTAACATGAATCTAACCTGGGTTGTGCCCTTTCCGGGACAAACACTAAATTAATCCGACCTAAATCTGTACCATGTTTCTAATATTTAACAAAAAATGTATAGATCACTTAAACTACCTCTGTTTCCTGACACTTCTCCTGTTTCTAATTGCTACGTGCCAAAAAAATGCCTAACCAGGTATCTCTCCCACTCTTACCGCCTGCCGCTGGCATGTTTGGAAGGATTTGCAGGTTGATGGTTAACCTGTTTGACCACGTTTAGAATGTGTCGTCCTTGGCCGTCAAGTCCTGGATTGGGATTACGAACCTGGACCTTCTGGCTCAGGGGCAGGGACACTAACCCACCGCGCCACAAGTAAACAGGGTTCGTTTAATATCTTCTCCACCCAAAATCAAAAGCATATTGGAATTCGAGTGAGACTCACCAAGGACTTCCTGGGGGAGAGTGAGTTTGGGGTGGGGGGGAGGGGGGTGTGTGATCAGAGTTTGAACAGTGTGGGTTTAGAGTGGGATAAGGCATCCTGAGCTGGAAAACGAGTTTCATTTTATTTGTGGCAATGTTAGGCCATTAATCATTCATCTGATCTCAGACATTTCAGTCCAGTAAAGAACAAGAGGTGGCAATGATAACCTTTTGAAAGAAAGCAAAGTTAAAATAAGGAGCCTCTCTGAACTAATACATCCGACCAAAATTATTCATCTATTCTTTTCTAAAACAAAGTCCTGGAACAAAGTTTGCTGATGAAATCAGCAGCAGTTTGAGAAGCTGGGAGGAATGACTGTACAACTCCGTCAGAGATTGTGAAGTAACAATCCTGTCACAAGAAATGTGATGTTTCATTAATTTGACTTCATTATGAGGACAGGCACAGTTAGATCTGCCGTGTTCATTATGCACTGGGTTTATTATTCACGTACAGTCTCCCACTCTCTGCCCAAAGCAATAATCCCACCAACGTGAGTGCTTATAGGTAATCCAACCATGAAAGGCATTACAACTGAGTGTTCGAGACAACGGCCACAGCTTCAAGGCACAACTAAATGCCTCCTTCTCAGCACAAAGTACTCTTCCGCGCAGGAAGTGAGGGATTTGCTGTGGTTTCGACAAGAAGCTGTCAGCTCAGAGTCACTCCAGCAGCACTGTCTTACTCTCTCTCAAAGCTGTCCCTGTCCCCAGTTTCGTTTCATCCTCCGCATCATTCGGTGTCTTAACAAAAAACTTTTCCTGTTTCTTGCCGATGTTAAGGAACACAGGCTTCAACAACTCATCAACACCACTGCCCATCCTCGGCTCTCCGCCAGTCCCAAATCCCTCAAACTCCATCTCTTCTAGCGCCAGCCCTTGCCGTGTGTTCACCATATCCTCCGACCCTCCCCTCTGAGGCTGAGCGTGCTGTTCTCAGCAAAGCACTCAGCTTTGTACCCTTACGTCCCCACCTCAATGAATTCCGGGCTCAACATGATGTGAACTCTTCTTCTGCCGCCTTCGACTCCGTGCCCACTTCTTTGGGCAAGAATCCTCCCCCTGTTCCACAGATCCTTTCATGTGCCTCCAACATTCTGCCTCCAATTGGACACCCCCACCGAGACAATTACCTGCCCTCAATCTTTTCACTGGGAACAGTCAACAGGACATTGGTCATCTTAATTTTTCTGCCTCCCCCTCACCCATTCCAACCTCTCTCCTTCTGAACTTTCCGCTCTTCACTCCCTCAGGTCCAACCCCGACTTTGTCATCAAACCTGTCGACAAAGGGGCGCTGTTGCCGTCTGGTGTACTGACCGCTTCCTCGCAGAGGCTGTGTGCCAGCTCTCAGGTACTCTCAGATGTCACAAGTAGGCTTACATTAACACTGCAATGAAGTTAGTGTGAAAATCCCCTGGTCGCCACACTCCGGCGCCTGTTCGGGTACACTGAGGGAGAATTTAGCACGGGCAATGCACCTAACCAGCACGTTTTTTGGACTGTGGGAGGAAACTGGAACACCCGGAGGAAACCCACGCAGACACGGGGAGAACATGCAAACTCCACACAGACAGTGACCCAAGCTGGGAATCGAATCGAGGTCCCTGGCGCGGTGAGGCAATAGTGCTAACCACTGTGCCACCATGCCGCCTGTGGTGAACCATAGATGGTTACCACTATGGGTACTGAACCATAGATGGTTAGTACTATGGGTACTTGTACATATGTTACTGTTGTCACTGTTGGGGTTAGGGTTGGGGTGTTCTACCTGTTGGTATTGTTCTGTGGTACACTCCGGTTGGCTCCGCCTACCTGTAGGAGTATAAAGGTCACTGCACTGCCTGGTGACCCTTTAGTCTGGGATTGTATTGTTATATAGTATGCTCCATTCTTGTTACTAATAAAAGCCTTTATTTCCCGGGTACGATCCAGCCTCCCGAGTGATTTAATCGCACATCACCGCCCTAATCAGGACCACATCAACCATTCAACCCCTCCAATTCTCCAAGTTGCTGCACTTTCCCACGCGTGTTGTAGTCTGGAGCTATGGTCAGTGATGGTCGAGGCTCCAACATTCTTTCCATCACATGTCTGACCAGGAATCTTTCCCACTCTCACCGCCTGACATTGGCTTGTGTTTGGAAGGATTTTACAGGCTGATTCTCAACCTGTTTGGCCGCGTTATGAACTTCCTTGGGCATCAAGTCCTGGGGTGGGACTCGAACCCAGAGCTCCTGGCTCAGAGGCAGGGACAATAACCCACTGCGCCACAAGATCGCCAAATCACAGCGATCAATCTCTTATCAATTTGTCTCCAACAGCCTCAGACATGAGGTGAGGAAAACCCCCAGCGAGGGTAATCCTTGGGAACCAGAGATCGAAAAAACACCTGTTTCTTCCATACACTACACACACCAGACATCAAATCCAAAATTATTCATAGAGTATTCAAAAATATTATTTTCTGAAATCAATCCAATTTTGATTTGAATTAATTAATGCTCACCGCTCTCACCACCTCAAGAAGGTGGGGCGCTGCTCTATAAATCAACCAATCATCTCCTTGGAATATTGAGCTAAATTTGTGTCAAACTCCCTGGGCCAGGTTGGAAGGCAAGGTGCTGTTAAAATGGGGAGGGTAGTCAGGGGCTGGAGAATGGGGTGCTCGATTCTTTCTGACCATTTTACCAGCGGCAGAGAATGGAGTAGAAAGACCTCCTCCATCCAGAGGCTAATTAAACCACATACAGAGCCAATCAATCGTCTCTTCCCACATCTCACTGTGGGGGGCGGTGGGGGTCTGCCACCCTGTGGGGAGACCACTCAGTACCAATAGGCTCAGGCAGGTATGTAATCTCCTACCGAAAGAGGAAACGCTGGAAAATCTCAGCAGGTCCGGCAGCATCTGTAAGGAGAGAAAAGAGCTGATGTTTCGAGTCCAGACGACCCTTCGTCATGTGTGGTCTCCTATTTTGTCACTCTTTACTCAATGGGAGGGGGGCTCCCGGGAGCATTATCCAATTCCGTGACTAAAGATACAGCCTGCTGACACCATTCCCCCACCCCAGCCCAAGCATTGGAGCCTCTGTGACTGCCCCTGCCACCAATAGATTCCTCTCATCCACCTTCTGTGCCATCCTCTTCTTCCAGGTGCAGTCCCAGCAGTGGCCAGCACAGCCGATGAAGAAATCATAGAATCCCTACAGTGCAGAAGGAGGCCATTCGGCCCATCGTGTCTGCACCGACCACAATCCCACCGAGGCCCTATCTCCGTAACCCTACATATTTACCTTGCTAATCCCCCTTTAGCAAGGTAATTTAGCATGGCCAAGCGACCTAACCCGCACATCTTTGGAGTGTGGGAGAAAATTGGAGCATCTGGAGGAAACCCACGCAGACAAGGGGAGAATGTGCAGACTCCACACAGACAGTGACCCAAGCCGGGAATCGAACCCAAGTCTCTGTGAGGCAGAAGTGCTAACCACTGTGTCACCGTGGCGCCCATACGAGAGTGTCTTGAATGATGATTTAGGCAAAATAAAAGGCCTGCAAGTGAAGGTCTACGTGGACCCAGGGGTGGACCCAGGGTCTGACTCGTACCATGTGCTTTACAAGAGAATGTAGATACTGAATTGCAGTGATTGGAAGGACTGAGCATTATCCAGCCAGTTCAGTTCACGGAATGAGCAACACCTACAGTCTCCGTATTGAAACCGGAGAAGACTTTCCACACTTATGGTGATTACAAGTTAACAGCTCATTGTGCTGCCAAGTTGGATAAATATCCAATCCCAAAGATTGAAGACCTGTATGCAAAGCTGGCTGGAGGTCAGTCTTATACAAAGCTGGATATGAGTCATGGATATCAGCAACTCGAATTAGATGATGCTTCCCGAGGTTATGTCACGGTAAACACACACGTGTTCCAGTACACACGCCTGCCTTTTGGTGTGCCTTCAGCATGTGCGATTTTCCACAGGACAATGGAGAGTCTGCTGCAGGGGCTGTCACGAGTTGTGTGGACCTTGATGATGTTCTCATAACTGGATCGACAGAAGCCGAGCATTTAGCAAACTTAGAGGAGGCGCTAGAGAGATTTCAAGAGGCTGGAATCCACCTCAAGAAGGAGAAATGTACTTTTCAAGTCACTGAGGTCGCCTATCTGGGGTATTGTGTAGATGTCCAAGGATTACACCTCATGGAAGACAAGGTCAGAGCCATAAAGGAGGCACCTGCCCCCAGAAACACATCCGAGCTCGAGTCACTCTTAGGAATGGTGAATTACTGTGGGCATTTTTACTGAATTTGTTGACATTATTTTGCCCCCTTGTATATTCCGCTGAAGAAACACCAGCGTTGGTTTTGGAAGATTCCCCAGGAAGAAGCTTTCAACAGAGTAAAGCAATTGCTGCATTCTTCAATCCGACTAGAGAGGGGGCTATACTGGACCTAGTTCTGGGAAATGAGCCCGGTCAGGTCGTCAAAGTTTCGGTAGGGGAACATGTGGCAAATAGTGACCACAACTCTGTTAGCTTTAGGATAGTAATGGACAAGGATGAGTGCTGTCCTACGGGCAGGGAGCTAAATTGGGGGAAGGCTAACTATAACCGGATTAGGCAGGAATTGGTGGATGTTGATTGGGAGAGGATGTTCGAGGGTAAGTCCGCGTCTGGCATGTGGGAGTCTTTTAAGGAATTATTGATAAGGCTGCAGGATAGGCATGTGCCTGTAAAAAGGAAAGATAGGAAAGGTAGGATTCGAGAGCCGCGGATAACCAGGGAAATTGAGGATCTGATTAAAATGAAAAGGGAGGCGTACGTTAAGTCCAGGCAACTGGAAACAGATGGAGCTCTGGAGGAATACAGAGAGAGTAGGAAAGAACTCAAACGGGGAGTTAGAAGGGCAAAAAGAGGTCACGAGATGTTCTTGGCAGGCAGGATTAAGGAGAATCCTAAGGCATTCTATTCATACGTTAGGAACAAAAGAGTTGTCAGGGAGAAAATCGGACCTCTCAGGGACAAAGGAGGGGAATTATGCTTAGAACCCAAGGGAATAGGGGAGATCCTAAATGAATACTTTGCATCAGTATTCACGAAGGAGAGGGGCGTGTTAACCGGGAGTGTCTCGGAGGGAGGTGTTGACCCGTTAGAGAAAATCTCCATTACAAGAGAGGAAGTGTTAGGTTTTTTAGGGAACATTAAAACTGACAAAGCCCCAGGGCCTGATGGCATCTATCCTCGACTGCTCAGGGAGACGAGAGATGAAATTGCTGGGCCTCTGATGGAAATCTTTGTCGCTTCTTTGGACACGGGTGAGGTCCCTGAGGATTGGAGGATAGCGAATGGGGTCCCGTTGTTTAAGAAGGGTCGCAGGGATAACCCAGGAAATTATAGGCCGGTGAGCTTGACGTCCGTGGTAGGGAAGTTGTTGGAGAGGATTCTTAGAGACAGGATGTATGTGCATTTAGAACGGAACAATCTCATTAGTGACAGACAGCATGGTTTTGTAAGAGGGAGGTCGTGCCTTACAAATTTGGTGGAGTGTTTTGAGGAAGTGACAAAAACGGTTGATGAAGGAAGGGCCGTGGATGTCATCTATATGGATTTCAGTAAGGCATTTGACAAAGTCCCACATGGCAGGTTGGTTCAGAAGGTTAAGGCTCATGGGATACAAGGAGAAGTGGCTAGATGGGTGGAGAATTGGCTTGGCCATAGGAGACAGAGGGTAGTGGTCGAAGGGTCTTTTTCCGGCTGGAGGTCTGTGACCAGTGGTGTTCCGCAGGGCTCTGTACTGGGACCTCTGCTATTTGTGATATATATAAATGATTTGGAAGAAGGTGTAACTGGTGTAATCAGCAAGTTTGCGGATGACACGAAGATGGCTGGACTTGCAGATAGCGAAGAGCATTGTCGGGCAATACAGCAGGATATAGATAAGCTGGAAAATTGGGCGGAGAGGTGGCAGATGGAGTTTAAATGCGAAGTGATGCATTTTGGAAGAAATAATGTAGGGAGGAGTTATACAATAAATGGCAGAGTCATCAGGAGTATAGAAACACAAAGGGACCTAGGTGTGCAAGTCCACAAATCCTTGAAGGTGGCAACACAGGTGGAGAAGGTGGTGAAGAAGGCATATGGTATGCTTGCCTTTATAGGATGGGGTATAGAGTATAAAAGCTGGAGTCTGATGATGCAGCTGTATAGAACGCTGGTTAGGCCACATTTGGAGTACTGCGTCCAGTTTTGGTCGCCGCACTACCAGAAGGACGTGGAGGTGTTAGAGAGAGTGCAGAGAAGGTTTACCAGGATGTTGCCTGGTATGGAGGGTCTTAGCTATGAGGAGAGATTGAGTAAACTGGGGTTGTTCTCCCTGGAAAGACGGAGAATGAGGGGAGATTTAATAGAGGTGTACAAGATTATGAAGGGGATAGATAGGGTGAACGGTGGGAAGCTTTTTCCCAGATCAGAAGTGACGTTCACGAGGGGTCACGGGCTCAAGGTGAGAGGGGCGAAGTATAACTCAGATATTAGAGGGATGTTTTTTACACAGAGGGTGGTGGGGGCCTGGAATGCGCTGCCAAGTAGGGTGGTGGAGGCAGGCACGCTGACATCGTTTAAGACTTACCTGGATAGTCACATGAGCAGCCTGGGAATGGAGGGATACAAACGATTGGTCTAGTTGGACCAAGGAGCGGCACAGGCTTGGAGGGCCGAAGGGCCTGTTTCCTGTGCTGTACTGTTCTTTGTTCTTTGATAAACTGCGGTGTTGAGTTAATAGTGCTTGCTTTGTTTAACTCTAAAATACAATAAAGTTTGTTTTTATTTGAAAAAGTTGAAATCTAGTGACGTAGTTCTGTCAGGTAATTATGGTCAGTTAATTCTCTATAAATGTTCCTAACAGGGTTGTAATAAATTACAGCGGCCACTACACTTCGCTGACTGTAGTGTTTTACAATGTCCTGAGGAAAGGCGCTGAAGAAATGCAATTCTTTGTTTCTTTTGGCGACCAGCTGGTTCAGTTCTGAGAGAATTGAGCAGAGATTTCCGTGTCCGTGTGGCTCACTTGTATCCCACGCGGAGCATTTACTGACACAACATTTAATTTGCTCCCCTTGCCGCAGTACTCACTGAGCTTCCTCTTCTGTTGGCTCTTTGCACCTGGGTTATAGCCCGGGGGATAAACCAGCTCCAGGAACTCCTCTGCCAGCTGTCCGATTCTCCTGTCCATAACATCATTCTTTGGCACTGTGTGGGGAAAAGACGATTTCCCCTATTACGCTCCTCTATCAAAGTCATTTATTCGCACCTCTCCAGCTTCCTCTCTCCCCCCGCCCCGGCTTCTCCCCCCACGCTCCCTCCAGCCCCCGCGTCCCCACCCCCACCCGCCACGGCTCTCCCTCTCCAACCCCCCTTCTCCACCTCTCTACCTTTCCTCCTCCCCCCCCAGCACCCCATCTCCCCTCTGGCTCCCCCTCTCTCCCCCAGCTCCCCCTCTGCCCCCCAGCTCCCCCTCTCTGCCCCCAGCTCAGAATCACAGAATCCTCCAGTGCAGAAGAGGCCCTTCGGCCCACCAAATCTGCACTGATGCATGAAATGCCCTGACCTGCCCACCTAATCCCATTTACCAGCACTTGGCCCATAGCCTTGAATGTTATGACGTGCCAAGTGCTCATCCAGGTACTTTTTAAAGGATGTGAGGCATCCCGCCTCCACCACCCTCCCAGGCAGCGCATTCCAGACCCTCACCACCCTCTGGGTAAAAACCTTTTTCCTCAAATCCCCCTTAAACCTCCCACCCCTCACTTTTAACTTGTGTCCCCTCGTAACTGACCCTTCAACTCAGGGCAACAGCTGCTCCCTATCCATCCTGTCCATGTCCCTCATAATCTTGAACACCTCGATCAGGTCGCCCCTCAGTCTTCTCCGCTCCAGAGAAAACAACGCAAGCCTATCCAATCTCTCTTCATAACTTAAATGTTCCGTCCCAGGCAGCATCCTGGTGAATCTCCTCTCCACCCCCTCCAGTGTGTTCACATCCTTCCTATAAGGTGGCGACCAGAACCGCACACAGTGCTCCAGCTGTGGCCTCACCAAAGTTCTATACAACTCCATCATGACCTCTCTGCTTTGTGATCTATACCCCGATTGATAAAGGCGAGTGTGCCATATGCCTTTTTCACCACCCTATTAACCTGCCTTTCCACCTTCAGAGATCTATGGACAAACACGCCAAGGTCCTTTTGTTCTTCGGAACTTCCCAGTGTCAGACATTTCACAGTATACCTCCACCCTCTCCCCACCCCCACTCCCCATCTCCACCCCCACCTCTCCACCCCAATTCTCCCTCCCCCCAGCTCCCCCTCTCCAACCCTAGGTCACCCCCTCTCCCCCCCCTCCCCCCACCCCCAGCTCCCCCTCTCTCCCGCCCCAGCTCCCCCTCTTCCCCCCCCCCAGCTCCCCCCCCAGCTCTCCCCGCCCCAGCTCCCCCTCTCCCCCCCGCCAAGCTCCCCCTCTACCCCCCCCAGCTCCCCCTCTCCTCTCCCCCCCAAGCTAACCCTCTCTTCCCCAGCACCCCCTCTCTCTTCCCTAGCACCCCCTCTCTCTTCCCCAGCACCCCCTCTCTCCTCCCCAGCACCCCCTCTCTCTCTTCCCCAGCACCCCCTCTCTCTTCCCCAGCACCCCCTCTCTCTTCCCCAGCACCCCCTCTCTCTCTTCCCCAGCACCCCCTCTCTCTTCCCCAGCACCCCCTCTCTCTTCCCCAGCAGCCCCTCTCTCTTCCCCAGCACCCCCTCTCTCTTCCCCAGCACCCCCTCTCTCTTCCCCAGCACCCCCTATCTCTTCCCCAGCACCCCCTCTCTCTTCCCCAGCACCCACTCTCTCTCTTCCCCAGCACCCCCTCTCTCTCTTCCCCAGCACCCACTCTCTCTCTACCCCAGCACCCCCTCTCTCTTCCCCAGCACCCCCTCTCTCTCTTCCCCAGCACCCACCCTCTCTCTTCCCCAGCACCCCCTCTCTCTTCCCCAGCACCCCCTGTCTCTTCCCCCAGCACCCCCTCTCTCTCTTCCCCAGCACCCCCTCTCTCTCGCCCCCACTCCCCTCAGCTGCCCTTCTCCAACACGGTAAGAAGTTTAACAACACCAGGTTAAAGTCCAACAAGTTTATTTGGTAGCAAATGCCACTCGCTTTCGGAGCGCTGCCCCTTCGTCAGCTGGAGCTCAACACCCCCAGCTCCCCCTCCCCGCCAGCTCCCCCTTTCCCTGCCAGCTCCCCCTCTCCCCCCAGCTCCCCCTCTCTCCCCCCTATCTGCTCCTCCCCCCAGCTCTGCCCAGCTCTGCACCGCCGCCCCCCCCCCCCGCCCCGCCCCGAGCTCCCTCTTATTAACAGTGGAGGAATAATACAGCAGCTGGTCTTTTTCCTTCAGCAAGTTTATTCTACATGCAGCTCAGTACAGATACAAGCTCCTCTGATTCCCCCACAGTATCTGTTCCTGCTGTGTCCATTTATACTCTTTCAGAGGTTGAGTCAATAACCATCGCCTGTCTTCAATAAGGCAATTACTGTAATTGCCACAGTATGCATTTGCTGATACACTGACTCTCCTCTCCGCATCCCCCAGCTCCCCCACCCTAACCCTCCCCCCACTTTGCCATATTTCTCCCCTCTTCATGCCCCCAGCAACCCCTCTCTGCCCCCCAGGGAGCATTACAACTGGATTCAACAATTACCCAATATTCATACCTGCCCCGGGGCCCTGAATCCAATGGGAAATATTCCCGATATACTGCTCTGTTACAGACTACGTGTGAAAGCTGGGCTTTTTTAGTCTTTACAATCACTATCTTATCATAATCACTATCATTCCTTATCATAATCAAGGACCCCACGCACCTCGGACATTCTCTCTTCCACCTTCTTCTGTCGGGAAAAAGTCTGAGGTCACGTACCAACCGACTCAAGAACAGCTTCTTCCCTGCTGCTGTCAGACTTTTGAATGGACCGACCTCGCATTAAGTTGATCTTTCTCTCCACCCTAGCTATGACTGTAACACTACATTCTGCACTCTCTCCTTTCCTTCTCTATGAATGGTATGCTTTGTCTGTATAGTGCGCAAGAAACAATACTTTTCACTGTATGTTAATACATGTGACAATAATAAATCAAATCAAATCAAATTAATTCCTTTTGCTGCTGGGCAGTGGGTACGAGCTGTACAGCAGGATACTCACGTGTCAAATCTTCAACTTCTTCCGGTTCCTTCAAATCGAGGGCCAGTGCCTCCAGATTACGGAAATGCCGCTGAATAACCGGATTCTCAAAGCTCTCAGGCCTAATCCAGAGGGATAGAAATGGTCACCATTTTATTTTAAGGAGAATTTGCAGAAATTTCCTGTTCATCTGCACTGGGGAAATCATAGAAATCCTACAGTGCAGGAGGAGGCCATTCAGCCCATCGAGTCTGCACCGACAACAATCCCACCCCAGGTCCTATCCCCGTAACCCAATGTATTTACCCCGCTAGTCCCTCTAATCTACACATCTGGGTCACTGAGGGGCAATTTAGCACGGCCAATCCCGCACACCTTTCAGACTGTGGGAGGAACCCGGAGGAAACCCATGCAGACACGGGGAGAACGTGCAGACTCTCCGCACAGACAGTGATCCCCTAAAGGCGCAGAAAGTATCGCTGGAACCTCCGACTGACCTGTATTTAAACCGGAGCTTCTGCACCACTGATTTCATCTTCTCGATCTGATCCTCGCTGGCCACTCGCTTCTCCGTAAAGCCGATCTTCCTGACATCGTCGGCGTAAGGCAAATAAATCAGGTGGAATCCTGATGGGAAAACAATACTTTTTGTTTTGTTTGTACCAGGAATCGGTGAGCATTTCACACGCCCACTCTGCCCGACTCAGGAGTTGCGTTTGATGGGATGACCTGGGATGAACATTCGCGTTTTTGCAGAAATCAGGTCAAAGCTACGACTAGTAAAGTTTTAAAGTTTAAAGTTTCAAAGTTTATTTTATTAGTGTCACAAGTAGGTTTACATTAACACTGCAATGAAGTTACTGTGAAAATCCCCTAGTCGCCACACTCCTGTTCGGGTACACTGAGGGAGAATTTAGCACGGCCAATCCACCCTAACCCGCACGTCTTTCAGACTGTGGGAGGAAACCGGAGCACCCGGAGGAAACCCACGCAGACACGGGGAGAACGTGCAGACTCCGCACAGACAGTGACCCAAGCTGGAAATTGACCCAGGTCCCTGGGTGCGTGTGTGAGTGGGGATTGCAGCTCTGTGGGGTGTTTGGATTCTTCGCGTACTTTAATGCTTTTCAGAAGTGACAGAAAACTGCGGTCCCCACATCCCTCGGAGATGGATGTTAACGACCCTGTTTTGAAGAGCAGCAGGGGAGTTTTCCCTGGTGTCTCGGCCAGTATTCATCCCTCAATCAACATCGCTTAAAAAACTCTGCCTATCGTCAGGTTACTGTTCCCAGGGAGGAAACCACAAGTGAAGACCCACGTCTAAAATCACTGCACTGCCAATGTAATGCAGGACTACAGCGATGGTAAATGATTCATTGAATGACACTGCATAGAAGCCATTCAGCCCATCATGGCTATACTGGCTCTTTGAAAGAGCTTATCCAATGCGTCTCAAGAGCCTTCTCTTTCCCCCAGCCCTGCAATCTTTTCCCCTTTATAGATTGGATCAATTTCCTCTCAGCAGTTATTATGTAATCTTCAATTTTCATCCATCCACTGTAACATGTATCCGCTATAACTCTGAACTATAGAAATCTGAAGTTAGTTCATCTGAGTCCAAGCCCAGGCTGTGGTGCTATCTTTCTCTTACGTTGATCTTTCTCTACACCCGAGCTGTGACTGTAACACTACATTCTGCACTCTCTCCTTTCCTTCTCTATGAACGGTATGTTTTGTCTGTATAGCGCGCAAGAAACAATACTTTTTACTGTATACTAATAAACGTGACAATAATAAATCAAATCAAATATCTGGTTTCAGTTCCTCTCTGCATTGGAGCTGCACACAATCAGCCAGGCTCCACTGTGTGTATATATGTGTGTGTACGTGCGGTGTGCGCGTACGTGTGTTGCGCGCGTGTACGTGTGGTGCGCTTGCACGTGTGGTGTGCGCGCGCATGTGTGGTGTGCGCACACGTGTGGTGCGCGCGTACGTGTGGTGTGCGCACATGTGTGGTGTGCGCTTGTACGTGTGGTGTGCGCTTGTACGTGTGGTGCGCGCTTGTACGTGTGGTGCGCGCTTGTACGTGTGGTGTGCGCGCATACGTGTGGTGTGCACGTACGTGTGGTGCGCGTGTATGTGTGGTGCGTGTGCGTACGTGTGGTCGTGCGTGTACGTGTGGTGCGTGCATGTACGTGTGGTGCGTGCATGTACGTGTGGTGCGTGCATACGTATGGTGCGCGTATACGTGTGGTGCGTGTGTACGTGTGGTGTGTGCGTGTGTGTGTGGTGCGCGTGTACATGTGCTGTGTGCGTGTACGTGTGGTGTGTGTGTGTACGTGTGGTGCACGCGTACGTGTGGTGTGTGCGTGTACGTGGTGTGTGCGTGTACGTGTGGTGTGTGTGTACGTGTGGTGCACGCGTACGTGTGGTGTGCGCGTATGTGGTGCGCGCTTGTACGTGTGGTGCGTGCTTGTACGTGTGGTGTGCGCACGTACGTGTGGTGCGCGCGCGTACATGTGGTGTGCGCGCGTACGTGTGGTGTGCGCGCGTACGTGTGGTGTGCGCGCGTATGTGTGGTGTGTGCGTGTACGTGCGGTGCGTGTGTATACGTGTGGTGCGTGCGTGTACGTGTGGTGTGTCTGTGTACATGTGGTGCGTGTGTGTATCTGAGATGTGTGTAAATGTGTGCTATGTGTGTACGTGTGGTGTGTGTACGTGTGGTGTGTGAACATGTGATGTGTGTACATGTGATGTGTGTACGTGTGGTGTCTGTACGTGTGGTGTGTGTACATGTGATGTGTGTACATGTGATGTGTGTACGTGTGGTGTGTGTACGTGTGGTGTGTATACGTGTGGTGTGTGTACATGAGATGTGTGTACATGATGTGTGTACGTGTGGTGTGTGTACATGTGATGTGTGTACATGTGATGTGTGTACGTGTGATGTACGTACGTGTGGTGTGTATACGTGTGGTGTGTATACGTGTGGTGTGTATATGTGTGGTGTGTATATGTGTGGTATGTGGTGTGTGTGTGGGGAAGGTGAGTGGGGGTAGGATAGGCAACAGCTACGATGCCCTCCATAGACAAATAGTGTGTGAATAATTATCATATGTGGTCAGGCAGAAAAGGTGCCGGGGATTCTGTGGCACTGGTGTGACCATAACTCAGTCAGAAAGGAGAGACAAATCAAGTGTACTCACCCAGTCAGTGAGCGATCCGAGAGAGACAGTGTCACTGACCTGGAGGGATGGTCTGCACTTTCTGATCATCCAGCGCCTCCTCCTGTGGGACCAACGCCACAAATCGGGGTGGGGTGTTCCTCCGGGGAGTGTAGCGGCAAACAGCATACACGTCCTTCTCCAGGCACTTGGTGAGCAGTGCGCTGAATAAAGTGGTGCTTCCTGTTGGGAATGTGAAACATAAACACAGCTCAGAACAATAAGCACCTGGCACCAGGGCTGGCCCAAAGGCTGCTGGAAAGGACCAGGGGGGCTGACCTCTCTGAGCTGCTTAGCAAGCGGCGACGATAAAGTCAAATTGTTACTTCATCCCCTATAACACGATAGAATTCTTCATCAAGGTGGACAGTGAGGGAGTTGATTTTGAGACTAGGGTCCTGAATCTTAATAAAGGAAACTACGATGAATATGAGGCACAAGTTGGCTTTGATAGATTGGGAAATGTTATTTAAGGGGACGATGGTGGATCGGCAACGGCAAACATTCAAAGAATGATTATTTAATCCAGTCTGGCACAAAAATAAAACTGGAAAGGTGGCCAAACCAAGGCTTACAAGGGAAATTAGAGATAGTTAAAGGTCCAAGGGAGAGGCATACAAATGATCCAGAAAAACTGTAGACCTGAGGATTGGGACAGTTTATAATTCAGCAAAGGGACTAATTAATAAGGGGAAAATGGAGTACGGGAGTAAGCTCGTGGGAAACATAAACATTGACCGTAAAAGTTTAGAAACATAGAATCCTACAGTACAGAAAGAGGCCATTCGGCCCATCGAGTCTGCACCGACCACAATCCCACCCAGGCCCTACCCCCATATCCCTACATATATACCCACTTATCCCTCTAACCGACACATCTCACGACACTAAGGGGCAATTTTTAGCATGGCCAATCAACCTAACCGGCACATCTTTGGACTGTGGGAGGAAACCGGAGCACCCGGAGGAAACCCACGCAGACACGAGGAGAATGTGCAGACTCCACACAGACAGTGACCCAAGCCGGGAATCGAATCCAGGCCCCTGGAGCTATGAAGCAGCAGTGTTAACCACTGTGCTACCGTGCCATCCAACTTCTATTAGGTGTGTGAGGTGAAAAAGATTGTTAACGACAAACTAGGTCCTTTACAGTCAGAAACAGGGGAATTTATAATGGGGAACAAAGAAATGGCTGACCAACTAAATACATACTCTGGTTCTGTCTTCACAAAGGAGGACACAAATAACGTACCAGAAAAGTTGGGGAACACAGGGTCTAGGGAGAGGGAGGAACTGAAGGAAATTAATATTAGTAGAGAAATGGTTTGGGGAAATTGAGATTGAAGGCTGATAAATCCCCAGGGCCCGATAATCTACACCCCGGAGTACTTAAGGAAATGGTCTGAGAAATAGTGGGTATATTGGTATTCATCTTCCAAGGTTCTATAGCCTTTGGGACAGTTCCTATGGATTGGAGGGTAGCTAATGTAACCCCACTATTTAAAAAGGGAGGCAGAGAGAGAACAGGGAATTATAGACCAGTCAGCCTGACGTCGGTAGTGGGGGAGGATTTAATAGCAGAGCACTTGGTAAACAGCGGCTGGACAGGACAGAGTCAGATGGATTTACACGAGGGGAATCATGCTTGACAAATCTACTGGAATTCTTCAAGGATGTAACTAGTAGAGTTGATGAGGGGCAGCCAGTGGATGTGGTTTATTTGGACTTTCAGATAAGGTCCCACATAAGAGATCAGTGTGTGAAATTAAAGTGCATGGGATTGGGTAGTGTATTGAGATGGATAGAAAACTGGTTGGCAGGCAGGAAACAAAGAGTAGGAAATAAACAGGTCTTTTTCCAAATGGCAGGCAGTGATTAGTGGGGTACCGCTGGGATCAGTGCTGGGGCCCCAGCTATTCACTACATATAAATTAATGATTTAGACGAGGGAACTAAATGTAATATCTCCAAATCTGCAGATGACACAAAGCTGGGTGAGCTGTGAGGAAGATGGAGAGATGCTTCAGTGTGATGTGGACAAGTTGAGTGAGTGGGCAAATGAACAGCAGATGCAGTATAATTTGGAGAAATGTGAGATTATTCACTTTGGTAGCAAAAGCGGAAGGCAGATTACTATCTGAAAGGCCATAAATTAGGAGAAAGGAATGTGAAATGAGACCTGGGTGTCCTCATGCACCAGTCGCTGAAGTTAAGCATTCAGGTGCAGCAGGCGGTGAAAAAGGCAAATGGAATGTTGGCCTTCATAGCGAGAGGATTTGAGTACGGGGCAGGGGTGTCTGGTTGCATATATATGGGGCCTTGGTGGGACCACACCTGGAATATTGTGTGCAGCTTTTGTCTCCTTTTCTGAGGAAGGACGTTCTTGCTGTAGAGCGGAGGTTTACCAGGCTGATTCCTTGGATGGCGGGACTGACTCCCAAGGTGAGATTGAGTCGGTTAGGATTATATTCACCAGAGTTCAGAAGAATGAGGGGTGGGGGAGAATCTCATAGAAACCCGTGTCTACGTGGGTTTCCTCCGGGTGCTCCGGTTTCCTCCCATAATCTGAAAGACGTGCTGGTTCGGTGCATTGGCCATGCTAAATTCTCCCTCGGTGTACCCAAACAGGCGCCAGAGTGTGGCAACTCAGGGATTTTCACAGTAACTTCATTGCAGTGTTAATGTAATTGTGACACAAATAAATAAACTTGAATTTCTAACAAGACGAGACAATGTAGATGCAGGAAGGATGTTCCCCAATGGCGGGGGGTTGGGGCGGCGTACAGAACCAGGGATCACAATTTAAGAATACAGGCTAAACCATTTAGGACAGAGATGAGGAAAAATGTCTTCACCCAGAGGGTGGTGAATATGTGGAATTTGCTACCACAGAAAGTAATTGAGGCCAAAATATTGAATGTATTCAAGAAGCAGTTAGATATAGCACTTGGTTGGGGCGAAGAGGATCAAAAGATATGGGGGGGAAGATGGGAACAGAATATCGAGTTGGATGATCAGCCATGATCATAATGAATGATGGAGCAGACTCGAAGGGCTGAATGGCCTCCTCCTGCTCCTATTTTCTATGTTTCTAACCAGGGTAATAGGATTCAGCACCTGACTCCTCGATTCAAAGTGTGAGAAATCTTTGGCGTGATCTATGATCCAGAGCAGTGGAGAGAACACATTAACGCATTCAGTATGTAACCGCATGCTGTAATGAGAGGAAGTGGACCAGGTACAATGAGCTCAAATTCATCTTCTCATCTCTTAAGATATAATAATGCTCAGGTAGCATCAAACAATCAGTGATACAGCTCCCAAGGATAGGGGATACTCTTCAGGGTATTCTAGGATAGTTATATTCTATGCAGGGTTTTCTAGCGTAATTATATTCTATACAGGGTATTCTAGGGTAGGGGGATTCTAGAGGAGGGGTATTCTATCCGATAACATATTTGCATCTGCTCGATATTACGGCTGCATTGTAAATATATAAAATGTCACTCTCTCTCTCTCCAGTAGGATTCCTTCATGCTGGAACATTAGCTCCTAACGTTTTAACACTTCTCGCTGCCACTGCAGGGTTTCCCATCATTATCTGCATGAATCTGTCTTGTGAACCATCAGCTAACTGAGGAGAAGGGGGATGAAGTTTGGACCCTGTGCTCTATAAATACCCTGGGTAGAGCCATGCCCACTTGGCCAAAGGGCAGCAGTAACAGCGGCTGAGGGTTACCTGTTATCAGCGTCTCATCTGGGTAAATGAACTGTGGGGATCTGATGTGGTGGTGCTTCGTTAGGAGTGACAATGGCTTGAAACCAATGAGAACCAAGCCTGGGCCATCAAATCTCTTCAATTCCTCGGTTTCCTCTTTCTCCAGAACAATCTGCCTCTGTCCATAAACCTGGGAACCAAAAAGAACAAGAACAGGCTTAAATTATATGAAAGAGCAACATCTTTCGAGGTACTCGCCCGCTGACCCTCCCAAAGCCTGTCCACCATCTACAAGGCACAAGTCAGGAGTGATGGAGTACTCTCCACTTGCAGCTCCAGCAACACTCATGAAGCTTGACACCATCCAGGACAAAACAACCGCTTGACTGGCACTCCTCCTACAAGCATTCACTTCCTCCACCACGGACACATTGGCAGCCGTGTGTACCATCGATAAGATGCACTGCAGGAACTGACCAAGGTTCCTTCAATAGCTCCTTCCAAACCCACAACTACTTCCAACTAGAGGGGCCAGGGCAGCAGATACCTGGGAAGACCATCACCTACAAGTTCCCCTCCAAGCCACTCACTATCCTGACTTGGAAATATATTGGCTGTTCCTTCACTGTCGCTGGGTCAAAATCCCTGAACTCCCTCCCTAACAGCACAGTGGGTGTACCTACACCACATGCACTGTCGCGTTTCAAGAAGGAAGCTCACCACCACCTTCTCAAGGGCAACTAGGGATGGGCAATCATAGAATCCCTGCAGTGCAGGAGGAGGCCATTCAGCCCATTGAGTTTGTACCGACCACAATCCCACCCAGCCCCTATCCCTGTAGTCCCATGTATCTATCCTGATAGTGCCCCTGACACTAAGGAGCAATTTATCATGGCCAATCAACCTAACCCGCACATCTTTGGAGTGTGGGAGGAAACCGGAGCACCCGGAGGAAACCCACGCAGACACCGGGAGAACGTGCAGACTCCACACAGACAGTGACCCAAGCCGGGAATCGAACCCGGGTCCCTGGCGCTGTGAGGCACCAGTGCTAACCTCCGTGCCGCCCTAACGGTCCTCTTCTGGATTAGGTCACACTGTGTGATATGAGCGATCACCGTCATGAGTAACACAGCCTCTGTGTTATTTTGTTAAATAACACAGAGGCTCAAGCACGCTCTGTTCATTAGGCTGGACATATTTTGTGGAATAATCCATCAATATAGATGGTCATGTAACCACATCAAGCAGATAAACTCAATGAAGCGAAAGCAAAATACTATGGACGCTGGAAATCTGAAATAAAAACAGAGAATGCTGGAAAAGCTCAGCAGGTGCACGGAGAGAGAAGCAGAGTTAACATTTCGGGTCCGTATGCCTCTTCTTCAAAGAGCTAATCCAGTGAAGGTCTGACTGAAAAATGGAAAGTTAATCTCGGTATAAAAAGAGCAAAGGGATGGAAGCCTCTTCCCACTGGCTGTCTGGATTACGATGGTACAAAATATTCAGGACATTGGAAGAAGGGTGATGCGTATCCCAGAAACGGGGCGGCACGGTGACACAGTGGTTAGCACTGCTGCTTCACAGCGCCAGGGACCCGAGTTCGATTCCCGGCTTGGGTCACTGTCTGTGTGGAGTCAGCACGTTCTCCCCCGTGTCTGCGTGGGTTTCCTCCGGGTGTTCCTGTTTCCTTGCACAGTCCGAATGACGTGCTGGTTAGGGTGCATTGGCCGTGCTAAATTCTCCCTAAGTGTTACCCGAACAGGCGCCGGAGTGTGGCGACTAGGGGATTTTCACAGTAACTTCACTGCAGTGTTAATGTAAGCCTTACTTGTGACACTAATAAATAAACTTTTAACTTTAAACAGGTAACCAGTTAAAGACAGAGCAGAAAATAAAAATGATACCTCGTACTGATCCTTATTTTAAAATAAAAAAGCAAGTTACAGGGAGGGAATCAGTTTGTGGAAGAAAGGGATGGAGAGAGTCAAATGTAAGTAGAAAGATTCCTACATTACAGCAGTGGCTAAACTTCGAAACCAATGCTGAACAAGGAGACAGGTTGTCGAAGTTTTTTGTCTTGCACTCATCAGGACAAACCCCAGAAGGTCAAATTTCAAACAATTGTGACAATTTATACCACAGGAGAAAAGGGTGTTGATTGGTTGACAAGTCGACTCTGATTGGCCGAGGTCTTGCCATGGAGAAAGCAATGGGGAGCTATAGGCTCCTCAAGCTGCCAGATAATTCAAAACAGGTGCAAGGCTTGGGCATATTCCTTTTGTCTGCAGGAAAGTTCAGAAGTACTTCATTGGCTGTGAAGTGCTTTGGGCCATCTTGAAGTTGTGGAAGGCGCTATTTTAATTAACACAAGTTCTTTTTCTCTTTATTTACTCATCTCATTACCATTCTATCTTTGCCTTGCACCATTATCTCTTCTGTTATTTAATCTCTGCTGCCTCCCCTTTCACTCTTTCCAGCCCTCCATGCATACCTTCCTTCTGTACCTGTTTGAACCCTGTGGCATGTCTAACGTGGGCTAGTTGTAAAGAAAAGTCATCGACCTAAAACATTAACTCTTGTTTCTCTCTGTACAGTACGCACAAGGGATACAATAACAGGGGAGTTCTGTTACTGGATGAGTAATTCAGAGGTTTTGACTAATGATAGAATCATTAGAATACCTACAGTGCAGAAGGAGGCCGTTCAGCCCATCAAGTCTGCACCGACCACAATCCCACCCAGGCCCTGTCCTCATAAACCTATGCATCTACCCGAGCTAGTCCCCCTGATACTAAAGGGGCAATTTAGCATGGCCAATCCACCTAAACCGCACATCTTTGGACTGTGGCAGGAAACCGGAGCACCCGGAGGAAACCCACGCAGACACGGGGAGAACGTGGAAACTCCAGATAGACAGTGACCCAAACCAGGAATCGAACCCGGGTCCCTGGCGCTGTGAGTCAGCAGTGCTAACCTACTGTGCCACCGTGCCGTCGATCTAGAGGCACGAGTTCAAACCACACCACAGCAACTGGGGGAGAAAAAGAGAAGATGCTGGAAAATCTCAGCAGGTTTGGCAGCATCTGTGAATAGAGAAAAGAGCCAATGTTTCGAGTCTGGATGACCCTTCGCTAGAGCTGTATAATAAAGGGGAAATTAGTCTGTGATCATGAAATTACCCGATTGTTGTAAAAACCCATCTGGTTCATTAATGCTCTTTAGAGAAGGAAATCTGCCGTCCTTACCCGGTCTGGCCTGTCTGAGGATCCAGAACCGCATGGCTGACTCTCAACTACCCTCTGATTGACTTAGAAAGCCACTCAGTTGTGTCAAAAGTCATGATGAAACTGCACTGTGGATGTGCCTTCACATCGCAGAGTGCAGCAGTTTTAGAAAACGCCCCATCATCGCCTTCTCGAGGGCAATTAGGGATGCACAATAACTCACATCTCGTTCATGAATTAAGAAAGAGCATTTTCTGTTTGTATTTCAGATTACCAGCATCCGCAGTGTTTTGCCTTTGGTCAGGCAGGAGTTGACGTTTTAATTCAGCACAGTATAGGTTCACCGTCCTTTACCTGGGCCTTCTTGGTGTCGCTGGGCAGGAGCAGACTGCCCGTCTTCCCGTTAAACCAGCGGGTTTTGGTTTTGACGGGCTTGTTGCTTTCTCGGTACAGGCGGATGGCACTGGGTTTCCTGGCACTCCGCACGAGATTGTAAACTCCGACTGAAAGTTCCACGCCTTCTCCCAGCTTCAGGTTCAGCCTGGCCAAAACAAAACACAAAAAAAACAGGACATCAAATACAAGCGGCACCGGAACAGAGAGTTTAACAGGGGCTGAAACTCAAAGACATTCTGATGCACATTAAGCGGTTGAAGAAGGCGGCAGTTTAGGGATGGGGGGCGGTGGGGTTTAAGCCAAGGTCCTGACGACTTGGTCAGTTGGATGTAAAAGATCCCACAGCACCACATGGAGGATGGCACGGTGGCACAGTGGTTAGCACTGCTGCTTCACAGCGCCAGGGACCCGGGTTCGATTCCCGGCTCGGGTCACTGTGTGGTGTTTACACATTCTCCCCGTGTCTGCGTGGGTTTCCTCCGGGTGCTCCAGTTTCCTCCCACATTCTGAAAGATGTGCTGGTTAGGGTGCATTGACCCGAACAGGCGCCGGACTGTGGCAAATAGGGGAATTTCACAGTAACTTCATTGCAGTGTGAATGTAAGCCTTACTTGTGACTAATAAATAAACTTTACTTTGGAGAGCAGGGAAGCTCTGTCCTGTCAAATTAACCTCCAAAAAACAGATCTGGTCATTATCTCACTGTTCAAGTGTGTGTGGAAAATAGTTGCTATGTTTACCAATGTTTGTGAGGAGGATTGTCAGAGGATGCAGCAGGATATCGATAGACTGGATAGACTTGGGCGGAGAAATGGCAGATGGAATTTAATCCAGACAAATGCGCCTCTGTTTTCTCAGAAGACTAAGGAAATTTGGCATGTCCACTATGACTCTCACCAACTTCTACAGATGCACCATAGAAAGCATTCTTTCTGGTTGTATCACAGCTTGGTATGGCTCCTGCTCTGCCCAAGACCGCAATAAACTACAAAAGGTTGTGAATGTAGCCCAATCCATCACGTAAACCAGTCTCCCATCCATTGACTCTGTCTACACTTCCCGCTGCCTCAGCAAAGCAGCCAGCATAATTAAGGACCCCACACAGCCCGGACATTCTCTCTTCCACCAAAAGATACGGTCACGTACCAACTGACTCGAGAACAGCTTCTTCCCTGCTGCCATCAGACTTTTGAATGGACCTACCTTGCATTAAGTTGATATTTCTCTACATCCTAGCTATGGCTGAAACATTTTTCACTCTCTCCTTTCCTTCTCTATGAATGGTATGCGTTGTCGGTATAGTGCGCAAGAAACAATACTTTTCACTGTATACCAATACATGTGACAATAATAAATCAAATCAAATCAAAGATGATGCATTTTGAAAGGTCCAATGCAGTACGGAAATACACAGGAAATGGCAGGACCCTTAGAAGCATTAACATACAGAGGGATCTGGGCGTACAGGTCCACAGTTCCCTGAAAGTGGCAACACAAGTGGATAAGGTGGTCAAGATGGCGTATGGCATGCTTGCCTTCATCGGTTGGGCCATAGGGTGCAAAATTTGGCAGGTCAAGTTGCAGCTGTCTCGAGCTTTAGTTAGGGCATGTTTGGAATATTGCATACAGTTCTGGTCGCCACATTAAAAGTTTACCAGGATGTTACCTGGTTTGGAGGGTATTAGCTATGAGAAGAGATTGGACAAACTTGATTTGTTTTCATTTGAACGTCAGAGGCTGAGGGGCGACCTGAGAGAAGTCTACAAGATTATGAGAGGCGTGGATAGAATGGATAGTCAGAGTCTTTTTCCCAGGGTAGAAATGCCAATTACTAGGGGACAGAGGTTTAAGGCAAAAAGGGGGAAAGTTTAAAGGAGATGTGAGAGGCAGGTTTTTTTACACAGAGGGTGGTAAGTGCCTGAGACGCGCTGCCAGAGGAGGTGGTAGAAGCAGACACAATAGCAACATTTAAGAGGCATCTGGATAGATACATGAAAAGGCTGGGAATGGAGGAATTTGCTATGTAGAGACGACAGGTCTTCAGTTTAGAAAGGCGTCCTGTGTCGACGCAGGCTTGGAGGGCTGAAGGGCCTGTTCCTGTGCTGTACTATATTCTTTGTATGGCCGATTCCTGTCAAAGTAACATGATGCACGGTAGCACAGTGGTTAGCACTGCTGCTTCACAGCTCCAGGGTCCTGGGTTCGATTCCCGGCTCGGGTCACTGTCTGTGTGGAGTTTGCACGTTCTCCTCGTGTCTGCGTGGGTTTCCTCCGGGTGCTCCGGTTTCCTCCCACAGTCCAAAGATGTGCGGGTTAGGTTGATTGGCCAGGTTAAAAATTGCCCCTTAGAGTCCTGAGATGCGTAGGTTAGAGGGATTAGCGGGTAAATATGTAGGGGTAGGGCCTGGGTGGGATTGTGGTCGGTGCAGACTCGATGGGCCGAATGGCCTCCTTCTGCACTGTAGGGTTTCTATGATTTCTATGATGCACTTTATGATGTTTCAACATAAGAGACGCAGCAGAGAAACAGGCCATTCAGCCCAACAGCTGCATGCCAGTATTTCCGCTTCCCATGAACTTTCTCCCTCCCCTCTCCCTTTTAGCGTTATCAGCGTAACCGGCCAATGATTTTCTCTCTCATGCTCATTCAGCTTCTCCCTAAATGCAGCTACACCATTCATTACAACCCTGTGGTAGCCAAGTTCCACATTCCCATCACTCTCTGGGTAAAGAAATTTCTCCTGCATTCCTGGCCTGGTCACTACCTGGTGTTGACAGTTTCTGGTTTCGCTCTTCCCTGCGAGTGGAAACATGCCCTGAGTGCCTAATCTATGAAGATCGTCCGTACATTTGAGCAGATTGTGTGCATGAACACGGACGTTCTGTCTGCCAAGGTCCGCAGGGAGTACATTAGAAGCTCTCCGAGGACCCAGGAGACACGGTGCTACTCTGAGTGACTGCTGACCTGGTGACGGTCCTCTTCTTGTAGTCCTTGGCCCACACTTTCCGAAGCAGATCGTCCAACCTGGCTGACCCCTCGCCTTGCACAGCTGCATCCCCATCCTCTGATACACTGACAATGTCGCAGTAAAAGAGAGACATGTCAAACCCACCAGGCTTCTTCAGATGCATCAGGTCAAGGATGATCCCTGTACACAGACAAGGGCAGAGACAAAGACACGACATTCACAGCATAGCAGCAAAAGGCAAAGCTTCTGTTATTATTGCTCGCGAGATGATGGGCGGGATTTTCCAGCCACGCTCACCCCCAAGGGTCCATGTCCCGCTCGCTACGATTCCCGTGGTGGGCGGGACGGGAAAATTCCGCCCAGTCTTTTGACAAAAATGATCGGCAATTTTCCCTGCAACGTTTCTCAGATTCTTTAAGTTGGAGCTGGACCCAGTTCTTGACGAGGGTAAAGATTGTGAAGTACAGAAAATCAGATTTGATCTGTGATCTCCTAGGCTGGTTTTGGTTGCCTGACGGGTTTGACTTTGGGCCTGTTTATTTGCCTTGATTAGCAGACTATGTCGGTGACTGTGGGGGAAGCGGGGAGTGGAGGGATAGAATGAGGAAAGAGAGGAAGAAGTGTTTAGTTCCGGTCTTCGTACCATCACGTCACAGGGCAGGCTGGCGTGGACTGCAGGTCTTACCCTTCCCTTTAGTTACCCTTTCCCTTTAGATGCTGGCTGGCAGGACACCAACCCATGTTGGGAAACAGCCTTCTGGCCATCCCTACAGAACCACGCTTCAGGTGACAATCAGGACAGTGGAAGCAGTGAAGGGATTGTTCGATGAAGCTCCAATGCACAGTACAACACTGGTCTGGCCACTACACTGTCTAACCCTGCTTCAACACAACTGAATAGTTTGAAAGGGAGAAGAGTGGGCCTAAGGCTAGTATTTTAAACTTAAATAAAGGCAACTATGTGGGCATGAAAGTTGTGCTAGCTAAGTGAACTGGGAGATTAGGCTAGGGGACAGATCAATAGACAAGCAGTGGCAGACATTTAAGGGGCTATTTCAGAATATTCTGAATAAGCAAATTTCTACTATTAAAAAGATTTGGAGGGGGAGGACCCACTTCTGTGGTTAACTAAAGAAGTTAAGGAAACTGTCAAACTTAAGCATCTGACTGCAGGCCAGATGATTGGTTAGAATGTGAAGAACAGCAGAGAATGACCAAAGGTTAATCAGGAGAAAGAAATTAGAGTATGAGAGGAAGATGGCTAGAAATGTGAAAACTTATAGCATGTGTTTCTACAGGTGTTTAAACAGGAAAATAGCAAGTTAAGTGGGCCCTCTAGAGAGTGAGAATGAACCATAGAATCCCTACAGTGCATAAGGAGACCATTCAGCCCATTGAGTCTGCACCAGCTCTCCGAAAAAACATCTTACTCAGATCCACCCAATCGATTTATCCCTGTAACCCCATGCATTGACCATGGCTAATCCACCTAACCTACAGTATCAGGAGAATTAGCTGGGTAAATACATAAGGTTATGGGGATAGGGCCTGGGTGGGATTGTCAGTGAAGACTCAATGGGCCGAATGGTCTCCTCCTGCACTATAGGGATTCTATGATTCTACACATTTTTGGACACTAAGGGGCAATTTAGCATGGCCAATCCATCTAACCTGCACATCTTTGGACTGTGGGAGGAAACCGGAGCACCCGAAGGAAACGCACGCAGACACGAGGAGAACGTGCAAACTCCACACAGGCTGTCACCCAAGCCGGGAATCAAACCGGGTCTCTGGTGCTGTGAGGCAGCAGTGCTAACCACTGTGCCACCACGTCGCCCAATGGGTAGACAATAGTAGATAATAGGAAGATGGCCAACAAAATGAACACATATTTGGATTTCGTCTTCACTGGAGAGGATACATAAACATTCCAGAAATATCTGTAAATCTGGAGGTGGAAAGGGGAGAGGAACTTGGTGAAATTACAATCATTAGAGAAGTGGTTTGAGCAAACTGATGGAGCTAAGGCTGGCAAGTCTCCGGGTCCTGATAGACTTCATCCTAGGGTCTTGAACAAATGAGGTGGTAGATACATTGGTGTTAATTTTGCAAAATTCTCTAGATTCTGGAAAGTTTCCATCAAATTGGAAAGTGGCAAATATAACCCCTCTATTCAAGAAGGGAGGGAGGCCAAAAACAGGAAATTATAGGCCAGTTAGCTTGACATCTGCCGTGGGAAAATTGTTAGAATTGATTGTTAAGTCCAAAGATGCGCGGGTTAGGTTGATTGGCCATGCTAAAATTGCCCTTAGTGTCCTGAGATGCGTAGGTTAGAGGGATTAGTGGGTAAATATGTAGGGATGTGGGGGTAGGGCCTGGGTGGGATTGTGGTCGGTGCAGACTCGATGGGCCGAATGGCTTCTTTTTGTGTTGTAGGGTTTCTATGATTCTATGAAGGAGGCTATAGCTGGACACTTATAAAATCCCAAGGTAATTGGGAAAAGTCAGCATGATTTTGTGAAAGGGAAATTATGTTTAACCAACTTAATGGCATTCTTTGAAGGAGTACCATATACTGTGGATAAAGGGGAACCTGTAGATGTGCTGTACTTCAATTTCCAGAAAGCAAAGCAAGAAGAACAAAGAAAAGTACAGCACAGGAACAGGCTCTTCGGCCCTCCAAGCTTGCGCCGATCATGATGCCTGTCTAAACTAAAACCATATGCACTTACGGAGCCCGTATCCTTCCATTCCCATCCTAGTCATGTATTCGTCTAGTTGCCCCTTAAATGCCGCAATCGTACCCGCTCCCACCACCTCCCCGGGCAGCGCGTTCCAGACATTCATCACCTTCTGTGTAAAAAAATTGCCTCGGCACATCTCCTCTAAACTTTTCCCCCACGCACCTTAAACCTATGTCTCCTAGTACCTGACTTTCCTACCCTAGAAAAGAGCATCTGACTATCCACTCCGTCCATGCCTCTCATAAGCATTTGATAAGCATCAAAGATTATTGTGAAAAATAAAAGCTCACGATGTACGGGGTAACATTTGAGCCTAGATCGAAGACTGGCTGGCTGGCAGAAAACAGAGAGTATGTATAAATGGGTCTTTGTCTGATTGGCAGGGCAGGAGGTCATGAGCAGAGTCTTGTAGAGGTCTGTGCTGGGGCCTCAACCTTTTACATCAATGGCTTAGATGAGGGAAGCAAAGGCATGGGAGATACATTTGCAGACAGTACAATGATAGATAGGAAAGTATGTTGTGAAGGGGACGTGAGTTTGCAGATGAATACAGACAGGTTGAGTGGGCAAAAATCTGGCAGATGGAGTATAATGTGGGAAAATGTGAAGTTGTTCACTTTAGCAGGAAGAATAAAAAAATCAGCATTACTTAAATGGAGAATAATTGCAGAATGCCGAGGTGCAGAGGGATCTAGGTGTTCCTGTGCTTGAATCACGAAAAGTTAGTATGCAGGTACAGCATGGAAATGAGAAGGCTAATAGAATGTTATTCCTTATTACAAAAGGAATTGAACATAAAAGTAAGGATAGTATGCTTCAGTTACACAGGGCATTGGTGAGACCGCATCTCAAATACTGTGTGCAGTTTTTGTCTTATTGAAGGTATGGTGGCACAGCGGTTAGCACTGCTACCTCACAGCGCCACAAACCCCCGGGTTCCATTCCAGCTTTGGGTCACTGTCTGTGGAGTTTGCACATTCTCCCCGTGTCTGCGTGGGTTTCCTCCGGGTGCTCCGGTTTCCTCCCACACTCCAAAGACGTGCAGGTTCGGTTGATTGGCTATGCTAAATTGTCCCTAATGTCAGGCGCATTAGCAGGGTAAATATGTGGGGTTACAGGAATAGGGCCTGTGTGGGATTGTGGTTGGTGCAGACTCGATGGCCTCCTTCTGCACTGTAGGGATTCCATGGGATTTTAAGGAAGTGTGTAAATGAGTTGGAGACGTTTCAGAGGGGGTTTGCTGGATCGATAGCTGGAACGAGCGGGTTATCTTATGGGGAAAGGTTGGGCAGACTGGGCTTGTTTCCACTGAAGTTTAGAAGGGTGAGGGGTGACTTGATTGAAGTAACTAAGATCCTGAACGGTCTGGACAAGGTGGGCATGGAAAGGATGTTTCTTCTTGTGGGAGAGTCCAGAACGAGCGGGCACAGTTTTAAAATTAGTGGTCGCCCTTTTAGGACAGAGATGGAGAGAATTGTTTTCTTTCAGAGGGTTGCATGACTTTGGAACTCTCTGGCCGGAATTTACTGGCACGTCCGCTCGAGGTTCGTACGATCCCGCCCGAGACTAACGGAGAATGCCGTTCTCCGAGCCTCACCCATCCCTGGAATCAGGGCAGGCGTGCCGGTAAAATTCCGGCCTCTGTCTCAGAAGGCAATGGGGGGTCACTGAATATCTTTAAGGCAGGGGTAGAGAGATTCTTGTTTGGCGAGGGAATCAAAGATTATTGTGGGTAGATAGGAATGTGGAATTTGAAACACAAACGTACAAGGCATGATCTCATTGAACGGCACAGCAGGCGGGAGGGGCCGAATGGCCTACTTACGCTCCAATTTTGTGCGAAGCACTATTTTCAATCTTGTCAAATCCATCCATTGCCTCAGCCCTCCCCGTCTCTGCGACCTGCACCCCAGTCCGATAACCCTCTGAAATCTCTGCTCTCAGGTGACAAGCTGAGGAAGAGGGTCTGCAGTGACCCAGAGGGTCAAGGATCGGGGGGGGGGGGGGGCGGCAGCCATAAGCCAGAGGGCTGGTAGCAAGAGGAAAGGTGAGGGAGTGGAAGAGGCGGGGAGCTGAAGGGGCAACGACAGGGAGGGTCAGCGAGTGGAATGTGTGGCACGTGGGAGATTCGGCAAGCATGATGGGCAGAAAACCGGAGCAAAGTATATTTATATCTTTAAATTGATTTCATTTCAAAAGTTGTTCCATCGACCGCTATAGTAATTCAGCAACGTTAAATATTTTCACTCGCAGGTTATCATGTTGAGAAATGTCCTACAGACTCTAAAGACAGCTTTCACATTGGTTTTAATGGGAAAACCTGATTTGTTTAAAGTTGTTTCACATAAAGTTGCACTTCACGGCAATGCAACTGCAATCTTAAGTGAGGACTTTGTGATTCAACATCTTTGAACCAGTCGCTGACAAAGGCTTGATGGTAACAGTGGTTTGCCGACCTGTCTCTCGCAGGTCATTGGCCTTTGTTCTGGTCAGTCGTGCTTTGGAGCTGTCTTTAGCATGTGGGTTGTCATTGTTGGTGAACAGCATGATGCGCTTGTGGCTCAGTTTCAGCGTGACGTCACTGAAGAGATTGGAGCAGACCCAGAGAGCATCGCTCAACGAGTCATCGGTACTGTGGCCTATGTTCTTCTTGAAGGACTTGTTCCCCTTCTCCCCCTCATACTGGTCCAACTCCAGTACTCGCTTAGCACCTGAGCCCAGACAGAGAGAGTCAGATTCGAACATCAATCTATTAAACACACCAGGGGAGGCGATGGCCCAGTGGTATTATCGCTAGACTATTAACCCAGAAACTCAGCTAATGTTCCGGGGACCCGGGTTCGAATGGCGCCACAGCAGTCGGTGGAATTTGAATTCAATTTTTTAAAAATCTGGAATTAAGAATCCACTGATGACCATGAACCACGGTCGATTGTCAGAAAAACCCATCTGGTTCACTAATGTCCTTTAGGGAAGGAAATTTGCCTTCCTTACCTGGTCTGGCCTACATGTGACTCCAGATCCACAGCAATGTGGTTGACTCTCAACTGCCCTCCAAGGGCAACTAGGGATGGGCAATAAATGCTGGCCAGCCAGCGACGCCCGTGTCCCACAAATGAATAAAAAACAGGAAATGGCCCATGTTCTTTTTACATAGATACAGGATGATGACCTATTAGGGACAGAGGCCTCAGAAACCTGCTCTTACACTTTCAAACTTAAGGATCCTGGGGTTAGAACTCTCCTCCTCTTGGCTTTTTAATTTTTCTTTTATAGGATGTGGGCGTTGCTGGCTAGACCATCTCATATTGCCCTCGAGAAAGTAGGTGGTGAGCCGCCATCTTGAACCGCTGCAGTCCCTGTGGTGTAGGCACACCCACAGTGCTGTTAGGGAGGGACTTCCAGGATTTTGACCCAGTGACAGTGAAGAAACGGCCGATATATTTCCAAGTCAGGATGGTGAGTGGCTTGGAGAGGAACTTGCAGGTGGCGGAGTTCCAAGATATGTGCTGCCTTTTTCCTTCTAGATGGTAGAAGTCATGGGTTTGGAAGGTGCTGTTCATAAGTTGATAAGATATAGGAGCAGAATTAGGCCATTTGGCCCATCGGGTCTGCTCCGCCATTCAATCATGGCTGATATGCTCCTCATCCCCATTTTCCTGCCTTCTCCCCATAACCTTTCAACCCATTACCAATTAAAAAATCAGTCTAACTCCTCCTTAATTTTACTCACTGTTCCAGCATCCGCTGCACTTTGGGGCAGCGAATTCCAGAGTTTCACAAGCCTTTGGGAGAAGTAGTTTCTCCTCAACTCTGTTTTAAATTTGCTTCCCCTTATCCTAAGACTATGACCTCTCGTCCTCGAATGCCCCACCAGCAGAAGCATCCGCTCCACGTCTACTTTATCCTGTTGAAGGAGCCTTAGGTGAGTTGCTGCAGAGCATCTTACAGATGGTACACACGGCTGCCACTCGGTGGAGGAGAGTGAGAGTGTTGAAGGTGGTAGATGTGATGCCAATCAAGTGGACCGCTTTGTCCTGGATGGTGTCGAGTTTCTTGCGTGAAGTTGGAGCCGCACTCATCCGGGCAAGTGGGGAGTATTCCATTACACTCCTGACTTGTGCCCTGTAGATGGTGGACAGATATTGGGGGAGTCAGAAGGTGAGTTACTCCCCGCAGAGTTCCCAGCATCTGACCTGCATTTGTGATGTGCTATTCAGACACGAGGCTTGAAGCTCAGTAAATGAAAGGCTTTTATTTACTGTTAATGAAACTACCAGAACTTATATACACTATCCCAGACTGAAGGGGTCCCGGCCAGAGCAGGGACTCTTATACCTCTCCCAGGAGGCAGAGCCCGACTGGGATGTGCCACAACACTACAATACAAAGGTGTAACAACCCCACCCTAACCCAACAGCAACAATAGCACAATCCAACAGTAACATATGTACATCCTTGTAGTCCTGGCCAGCCCCTGGCTCAGCACTATCCAGTGGGAACCAACGATGGTTCACCACATTCACCCCTCCTTTGAAAACAAAGGCCGGCGGGGTACAAAAAACCCAGAATAAAATGTCAGCAGTCCATAAGTTCAGACGGTCAGGGGGACCGCACCGTTGTTGTGACCTCCTCAATACCGGCGGTGACACCGGAGTAGGCACTTGCGGTGGCGTTCTCCCCAAAACGGCGTCCAGCTGTTCTTCCACGGACTCACAGGCCGGTTGACCCTGAGGTGACGGTAGTCCAGGGGATCCTGACACGCCCTGCGGTGGCGACCATCTTCTGGGCTCAGGCAAGCTGTACATGGGAGTAAAATGGTTAAGCAATGGTCCCGATGCTGCCCGCGCCGTGTCCGGGGAAGAAATAAGAGATAATGGGTTTGTTACTGGGGGTATGGGAGCGACAGGGGTTGCTACGTCCCCTGCTGGCGCCAGGTCTCGGATCGAGACCGTGTCCTCTCGCCCGTCAGGGTATGCCACATAGGCATACTGAGGGTTGGCGTGGAGGAGATGGACCTGTTCGACCAACGGGTCAGACTTGCGGGCCCTTATATGTCGCCGCAGGAGGACGGGTCCTGAGTACGTCAACCAAGACGGTAATGAGGTCCCCGAGGAAGACTTCCGAGGGAATGAGAACATCCTCTCGTGGGGAGTAGCATTGGTTGCCGTACACAGGAGGGAGCGAATAGAATGGAGCGCATCAGGGAGCACCTCTTGCCAACGGGAGACTGGAAGACCTTTTGACTTCAACGCCAGTAAGACAGCCTTCCAGACTGTAGCATTCTCACGTTCCACCTGTCCGTTACCCCTAGGGTTGTAACTCGTGGTCCTACTAGAGGCAATCCCGTATGAGAGCAGGAATTGGCTCAAGTCATCGCTCATGAACGACGAGCCCCTGTCGCTATGGATGTAGCTGGGGTACCCGAACAGGGTAAAAAGATCACGGAATGCCTTGATCACCGTGGCAGCGGATGTATCCGAGCAGGGAACAACAAAAGGGAACCGAGAGTACTCATCGATGATATTGAGAAAGTACACGTTCCGATCTGTTGAGGGAAGGGGGCCCTTAAAATCAACACTCAGCCTCTCGAAGGGACGAGTGGCCTTGACTAAATGTGCCCGGTCAGGTCGGTAAAAGTGCGGTTTGCATTCCGCGCAAATCCGACAGCTCCTTGTTACCGACCTGACGTCCTCCACTGAGTAAGGCAGGTTGCGGGCTTTTACAAAGTGGTAGAGCCGAGTGACCCCAGGATGGCACAGATCATTATGGAGGGCGTGCAAACGGTCCTCCTGAATACTAGCGCATGTTCCACGCGAGAGGGCATCCGAGAGCTCATTGAGTTTCCCTGGACGATACATGATATCGTAGTTATAGGTGGAGAGTTCAATTCTCCACCGCAAGATCTTGTCATTTTTGATCGTGCTCCTCTGCGTGTTGTTAAACATGAACGCCACGGACCGCTGGTCCGTGATCAGGGTGAACCGTTTTCCCGCCAAGTAATGGCACCAGTGTCTGACGGCCTCCACAATGGCCTGGGCCTCCTTTTCCACCGCTGAATGCCGAATTTCGGGGCCTTGGAGGGTGCGGGAAAAAAATGCGACGGGCCTGCCCGCCTGGTTAAGTGTGGCGGCCAGGGCGAAATCAGATGCATCGCTTTCCACCTGAAAGGGGATGGACTCGTCTACCACGTGCATCGTAGCTTTCGCGATGTCGGCTTTCAATTTATCGAAGGCCAATCGGGCCTCTGGCGTTAGGGGAAAAGTCGTGGACTTAATGAGCGGACGGGCTTTGTCCGCGTAATTGGGAACCCACTGCGCATAATAAGAGAAGAAGCCTAAGCATCTTCTCAGTGCTTTTGCACTAGTAGGTAAGGGAAGTTCAGCAAGGGGGCGCATACGGTCTGGATCAGGGCCAATGACCCCGTTTTCCACCACGTATCCTAGGATGGCTAAACGGCGCGTACGAAACACACACTTCTCCCTGTTGTAGGTCAAGTTCAGGCGAGATGCAGTGCGTAAGAAGTTCAGGAGGTTTGTGTTGTGGTCCTGCTGGTCATGGCCGCAGATGGTCACATTATACAGGTACGGGAAGGTAGCCCGCAGCCCGTTCTGGTCCACCATTCGGTCCATAGCACGCTGGAAGACGGAGACCCCATTGGTGACACCAAAGGGAACCCTGAGAAAATGATACAAGCGACCATCCGCCTCAAAAGCCGTGTATTGTCGGTCCTCTGGGCGAATGGGGAGTTGGTGGTAGGCAGACTTGAGGTCTATGGTGGAGAACACCCGGTACTGCGCAATCTGATTGACCATATCAGATATGCGCGGAGGGGGATACGCATCCAGCTGCGAATATCGGTTAATGGTCTGACTGTAGTCAATGACCATCCGGGGTTTGTTCCCGCTCTTGACCACCACGACCTGTGCTCACCACGGACTAACACTGGGTTGTATGATCCTTTCTTTGAGGAGCCGCTGAACCTCAGATCTAATGAAGATCCGATCCTCAGTGCTGTCACGCCTACTTTTAGTCGCGATGGGCTTGCAGCCTGGCACAAGATTCTGAAACAAGGAGGGTGTGGTGATCTTCAGCGTCGAGAGGCTACAGGCGGGGCGCGTTGGGCAATTTGGAGGCTGCTGCTCTTTTCCCACTGCCAGTGAAGGGAGTGGCCCACCGTACTGTAGGATTACACTCCTCAAGTGGACCATGAAGTTTAGTCCGAGAAGTATTGGCGCGCAAAGATACGGCAACACAAGGAGCTTGAAGCGCTCCTAAACTGTGCCTTGTACTTTCAAGGTTACCACGCAACTCCCTAGCACGGCAACAGACCGGGACCTCGATGCCATAGAGATTGTCTGTTTGGCAGGTTGAATCTGAAGTCCACACCGCTTCACAGTGTCTGGGTGGATAAAGCTCTCAGTGCTCCCGCTGTCAAACAGACAATAAATCACATGATTATTTACCTGGATATTCATCATAGAACGGTCGAGTCTATGAGGCTTGGCCTGGTCCAGGATGATCGACGCCACCGTTGGTTCATGAACGCCACTGCAGGCAGCTGAAATCGATGCGGAGGACCCCTGCTGGTCGTTCGTGGTCAGTGTCGACCAACATGGCTGCCCCCATGAATCGCACGTGGGTGAGGGCGCCAAACTCAGCGACCCCTGGTGGTCATACTCCGACTCCGTCGACCGTAATGGCGTCGTCCTGGTCTCGCACGTGGACGAACCCCGCGACAACTTCGACGATGATGACCCAAGCTCTGAAGAATCGCAGGCCGCACTGCTGTTCCTGGGTTTAGATTGGCACACTTTTGCATAATGCCCTTTTTTACCGCATGCGGTACACAATACAGCTTTAGCGGGACACTTTTGCCGGATATGCTTCGCTCCTCCACAGAAGTAGCACCGCGGGCCGCACGGGGCTGCAGCCGTCGTCTGGCCCGAATGGGAGCACGCCATTACACAGCATTTCGAACCCGAGGGACGAGGAGGGATTTGCGACTGCTCCTGCCACGTTGTCTCCACGTGGTCCTCCGGATATAAAACTAAGCTCTTTGAAGCCGACTCGAGCATCTCTGCTAACTCGATGGCCTGGGTAAGATTAAGGTTACCCTTCTCCAACAGTTTAAGTCGAATGTACGACGATCCGACCCCGGCCACAAACGCATCTCGGGTGAGGTCGTACATGCTCTGCTCAGCCGACACAGCTTTGCAGTCACAGCCCCTGGCTAGCTGTAGGAGCTCATTGGCATAGTCCTCCATCGTTTCGCCAGACTGCCGTCGTCGAGTGGCTAGGAGGTAACGAGCGTGTATCTCGTTAGGTGGTTTGGTATAGCGCTTCTTTAGAAGCTCGAGGGCCTTGGGGTAATTAGTGGCCGCACGGATCGCGAGGTAGACAGTGTCGCTTACCCTCGCATGGAGGACCCGGAGTCTGTCATCATCTGTGGTGACCGCTGCGGAGGCTGCCAGGTAGTCTTCGAAACACTTCAGCCAGTGGTCGAAGGTGTTAGAAGCGCCCACCGCACGTGGATCTAGCGTAAGGCGTTCCGGCTTGAGAATTTGCTCCATACTCTCTCTCTTTTTTTTTCGACGAGAGTTTAACGACAGTAAATAAAATTGATGCGCTATTCAGACACGAGGCTTGAAGCTCAGTAAATGAAAGGCTTTTATTTACTGTTAATGAAGCTACCAGAACTTATATACACTATCCCAGACTGAAGGGGTCCCGGCCAGAGCAGGGACTCTTATACCTCTCCCAGGAGGCGGAGCCCGACTGGGATGTGCCACAACACTACAATACAAAGGTGTAACAACCCCACCCTAACCCAACAGCAACAATAGCACAATCCAACAGTAACATATGTACATCCTTGTAGTCCTGGCCAGCCCCGGCTCAGCAGTATCCAATGGGAACCAACGATGGTTCACCACAATTTGTAACCACAATATTTCTATTCCACCAGGACCTCAAAACAATGCATCCAAGGACTTGTGCGTTTTGAACCTCAGTCTGAGCTGTCCTGCAAAATGGTGCCTCATGCCACAGATATCAGACGGACATATTTTACACAGAGGGTGGTGGGGGCCTGGAATGCGCTGCCAGGCAAGGTGGTGGAGGCGGACACACTGGGAACGTTTAAGACTTATCTAGACAGCCATATGAACGGAGTGTGAATGGAGGGATACAAAAGAATGGTCTAGTTTGGACCAGGGAGCGGCGCGGGCTTGGAGGGCCGAAGGGCCTGTTCCTGTGCTGTATTATTCTTTGTTCTTTGTGCCAGCCAGAGTTCCCCACACCTCCAGTGGAAGTGGGCTCGAGGAGACACATGTTCTGCTCCATGGAAACAGAATCTCATCTGGACTTGAGCTGTCCGCTTAGTGGCTCTGGACGGGCTGAGATTGCGGTAATTAGCAATTAGGTCCAAGAATGGGCGTTAAATCTGGAGTTTCAAATAGACTATTCTTATTAGCAGAATGTTCATTCCGTTCCTGTGGTCCAGACAAGTCCTGGAGAATTGTGAGTTGTAAACATGTGAAATTTATTTTCAAGTTTTGTGGTTGAGGCAGAAAGGATGTTAACCCAACTGGACAGAGGGACAAAGGAAATGGGATCAAGGAAATATAGAATTTTACATACATGGTGGCACGGGTGGCACAGTGGTTAGCACTGCCGTCTCACTGCGCCAGGGGCCCGGGTTCAATTCCGGCCTCAGGTCATTGTCTGCGTGGAGTCTGCACATTCTCCCCGTGGGTTTCTTCTGGGTGCTCTGGTTTCCTCCCACAGTCTGAAAGACGTACAGTTAGGTGGAATGGCCATGCTAAATTAACCCTTAGTGTCAGGGGATTAGCAGGGTAAGTATATGGGGTTACAAGGATAGGGCCTGGGATTGTTGTCAGTACTGGCTCAAATGGCCTCTTTCTGCACTGTAGGATTCTATGATGAGGAGGCCATTCAGTCCATCATGCCTGTTGCCTGCTCTTCATATCAGTGATCCCATGAGAAGACGGTGGGTAAATGTGAAAAGTGCAGCCAAAAAGCACCAATTGCATTGATATAGCGCCTTTCCCAATCCCAGATGTCCCAAAACGCTTTACAGTCAATACTTCTGAAGTGTATTCCCAGTATTCCGGCCAATAGTTACTTCTCAATCAACATCACTGAATCAGATTGCCTGGTTATTGTCACTTTACTGCTCCCAGCTGCGTACCTACACCACAACGTGCACAGAGCAGAGTCCCAAGGGAGGGACATACCCCACACCGAGTTTAAACGGACTTGCTCCAGATCTGGGGGATAAACTTGCCTGGTGTGTCCAAGTCGTGGAGGACATAAACATGCTTGAAGTCAACAGAGTTCTTGTGCTTCTGAGTCCCGAAGAACACGACAGCCAGAAGGTCACGGTCGCTGCTAATAATCTTACTGGTGTAAACCCTGTGGACACACTGCAAGTAGAGAGAGTCTAATCAGTCAGCAGCACTATCAACCGACCTTTGCGGAAGGATGTATTGGCCTTGGAGGGAGTACAGAGAAGGTTGACCAGGTTGATACCGGAGATGAGGGGGTTAGCTTATGAGGAGAGATTGAGTAGATTGGGCCTGTACTCGTTGGAGTTTAGAAGGCTGAGGGGAGATCTTATAGAGACATATAAGATAATGAAGGGGCTAGAGAGGGTAGAGGCAGAGAGATTCTTTCCACTTAGAAAGGAAACAAGAACTCGAGGACACAGCCTCAAAATAAGGGGGAGTCAGTTTAGGACAGAGTTGAGGAGGAACTTCTTCTCTCAGAGGGTAGGGAATCTCTGCCCATTGAAGCAGTGGAGGCTACCTCATTAAATATGTTTAAGTCACAGGTAGATAGATTTCTGATCAATAAGGGAATTAAGGGTTATGGGGAGTGGGCGGGTCAGTGGAACTAAACTACTATCAGATCAGCCATGATCTTACTGAATGGCGGGGCAGGCTTGAGGGGCTAGATGGCCTTCTCCTGCTCCTATTTCTTATGTTCTTAAAACACTCAGCACACGCAGACACAGGGAGAACATGCAAACTCCACACAGACAGTGACCCAAGCCGGGAATCGAACCTGGGTCCCTGGCACTGTGAAGCAGCAGTGCTAACCACTGTGCCACCGTGCTGTCCCTTTTGCACGGTAGATATTCTTCACAGTATTTTTGAAAAACATCAGGACAAATTTCAAAAACCTTTTTTGAGGTAAAAATGTGCCTTGAATGTTTTCAAGAAGAGGGACTGTGTGTGTGTGTGTCTCTCAGAGATGTGAGGGAGAGACAGACATCTGGTTTTATAGGACCATTCGAGTATCAGGCATAGGAACAGAAGGAGGCCATTCAGCCCATTGAGTCTGTTCCACCATTCAATGAGATCATGACTGATGTGATAATCCTCAACTCCACTTTCCCGCCTTATCCCCAAGACCCTCGATTCCCTGACTGATTAAAAATTTGTCTACCTCAGCCCTGAACATACTTAACGACTGTCACCTACAGCACTGTCACTGGTCTCCTCTTACCTGAATAGTCATGTCGAATGCTGAAGTGGCCTCACCATTCATTTCAAACATGGCCTCCGAGGCATCGATGAGGAAGACTAAGCTATCCCTGCCTGCGTATCAAATGTCCTCTGAAACATAAATCAACACGTCACAACCTTAACTGATAGAAAAGAGCGGCCGGTGACAAAACCGAGTAATCGCAGCTTGTGATCATTCTCCAACCACTACACGCTTCTTTGTATTAGGAGGGATTTATGGTGTTTGTAACAGCTGGACATCTCTGTGAGTGGATGTAATACATTCTCTTTTGTAAAAAAAAATCGATAGCTGTGGCTCAACGACCTTCTAACTGCTAGAACCGCAGTGACATCACTCAGAGAAGGCCCCGGAAAGACTGCAGGGGTTGGGGGCGGGGGGGGGGGGGGGTGTCACCCTGGTTTGATTTGATTTATTGTCACGTGGATTAGTATACAGTGAAAAGTATAGTTTCTTGCACGCTATATAGACAAAATATACCATTCACAGAGAAGGAAAGGAGAGAGTGCAGAATGTAGTGTTAGTCATAGCTCGGGTGTAGAGAAAGATCAACTTAATGGAGGTAGGTCCATTCAAAAGTCTGATGGTAGCAGGGGTGCACGGTGGCACAGTGACTAGCACTGCTGCCTCACAGCGCCAGGGACCCGGGTTCAATTCCCGGCTTGGGTGAAAGTCTGTGTGGAGTCTGCACATTTTCCCCGTGTCTGCGTGGGTTTCCTCCCACAGTCCAATGATGTGCAGGTTAGGTTGATTGGCTATACTAAATTGTCCCTTAGTGTCAGGGGGATTAGCAGGGTAAATATGTGGGGTTACGGGGATAGGGCCTGGGTGGGATAGTTGGTGGTGCAGATTCGATGGGCCAAATGGCCTCCTCCTGCACTGTAGGATTCTATGATTCTAAGAAACTGTTTTTGAGTCGGTTGGTACTATGATCTCAGACTTTTGCATCTTTTTCCCAATGGGAGAATGTGGAAGAGAGAATGTCCGGGGTGCGTGGGGTCCTTAATTATGCTGGCTGCTTTGCCAAGGCAGCGGGAAGTGTAGACAGAGTCAATGGATGGGAGGCTGGTTTGTGTGATGGATTGAGCTACCTTCACGACCTTTTGTAGTTCCTTGCGGTTTTGGGCAGAGCAGGAGCCATACCAAGCTGTGATACAACCAGAAAGGATGCTTTCTATCTGCGGACATACGACTCTCACCAACACCTACAGATGCATCATCGAAAGCATTCTTCCAGTTGTATTTCCTTAGTCTCCTCAGAAAATAGAGGCGTTGGTGGGTTTCTTAATGATAGCGTTTTACTCATCTAATAAAATCAAATAACTGGGGATGCTGGAAATCTGAAATAAAAATGGAAAATGCTGGAAAAATTCAGCAGGTCTGGCAGTGTCTGTGGAGAGAGAAAGGATTCAGATCTTTCTGAAGTTGTGGCTGAGTCACATGGGAGGAATACCTTCACTGTGCCACCTGTCATGAAGCTGGAAATGTGTTTGCAAAAATTGAATTAAGAAAGACTTGGAAGGACTGTGAACTGTCAGATAGTGTTAAACTTGAAGAGGACAAAGACGGGGCTGATGGAATGGACAAGTATCAGATTAAATGTAATGCTGAGAAACGCAAAATGATTCGGCACGCTAGCACAGTGGTTAGCACTGTTGCTTCACAGCTCCAGGGACCTGGGTTCGATTCCCGGCTTGGGTCACTGTCTGTGTGGAGTTTGCACATTCTCCTCGTGTCTGCGTGGGTTTCCACCGGGTGCTCCGGTTTCCTCCCACAGTCCAAAGATGTGCGGGTTAGGTTGATTGGCCATGCTAAAAATTGCCCTTAGTGTCCTGAGATGCGTAGGTTAGAGGGATTAGAGGGTAAATATGTAGGGATATGGGGGTAGGGCCTGGGTGGGATTGTGGTCGGTGCAGACTCGATGGGCCGAATAGCCTCTTTCTGATTCATTTTGGTTGGAAGAATGCATAGGACACAATATAAAATAAAACAAACAATTCTAAAGTGGGTGCTGGAGCAGAGAGACCTGGGTGTATATGTGCATAAATCATTGAAGGTGGCAGGACAAGTTGAGAAAGTGGATAAAAAGGCACATGGGATCTTGGTCTTTATAAATAACAGCACAGAGTACAACAGCAAGGGAGTGAAAATGAATTTTTACAAAACACTGGTCCAGCATCAACTGGAGTATTGCGTCCAATTCTGGAGATTGCAACTTAGGAAAGATATGACGGCTTCAGAAAAGGTCCAGGTGGTTCCAGGGATGAGGGACTTCAGTGATGTGGATAGATTGGAGAAGTTGGAACTGTTTTCCTTGGAAAAGTTCAAAATCACGAGGAATCTGGACAGAGTCAAGAGGGAGAAACTGTTCCCATTGGTGGAAGGATCAAGAACCAGAGGACCAATGCACCTAACCAGCACATCCTTCCGGAGGAAACTGGAGCACCTGGAGGAAACCCACACAGACACGGGGAGAATGTGCAGACTCCGCACAGTCACCCAAGCCGAGAGTCAAACATGGATCCCTGGCGCTGTAAGGCAGGAGTGCTAACCACTGTGCCACCCTATATAACATCTGGGGGAAGCACTGGTGAGTACTGTTCTGTCACTCATTGAGGCTATGGTTTCAGGTCAGGGTTAGAATTATCAAAACGTGCGCAGTGTGTTGTACTTAAACATAATAAATAGGAACAGGAATGCTCCACCATTCAATGAGATCACGGCTGATTTGATTGTGGCCTTAACTCCACTTCCCTGCCTGTTTCCCTCTCCTATCAAAAACCCGTCTCCTCAGCCTCAAATGTTTATTATCGAGAGGTGTACAGCATGTTAGAATCGTAGAATCCTACAGTGCAGAAGGAGGCCATTTGGCCCATCAGGTCAAAGGTAGGGTTCTGAAGACTGTGGAGGAACAGAGAGATCTTGGGGTTCATATCCACAGATCTCTGAAGGTTGCCTCTCAAGTGGATAGAGCTGTGAAGAAGGTCTATAGCGTGTTAGCGTTTATTAACAGGGGGTTGGAGTTTAAGAGCCGTGGGGTTATGCTGCAACTGTACAGGACCTTGGTGAGACCACATTTGGAATATTGTGTGCAGTTCTGGTCACCTCACTATAAGAAGAATGTGGAAGCGCTGGAAAGAGTGCAAAGGGGATTTACCAGGAAGCTGCCTGATTTGGAGGGTAGGTCTTATGAGGAAAGGTTGAGGGAGCTAGGGCTGTTCTCTCTGGAGCGGAGGAGGTTGAGGGGAGACCTCCCTTCGTTTTCCTCTGCTTCCTCTGGATCCTCCTCATCTTCATTCCGAAAGTGTGACTGCCAATCCGCCATATCTGCTGTGGAGGAAGTGCCAACTCCCCTGTCAGGTAGAAGTACAAGGGACAACATTAACCAAAGGAGACATTCCTGGATCATGGGATTAGCCCAGAGAAGTGACAGAGACAAGGTGGCAGAATAATTCAGTCACTTTGGACTCAAAAAGATTTAAAAACAAAACAGTGCCTTGATTGGTTTCACTTCTTCAAGGGCATACAGCTCTCTCAATCGGAGCTAGTGTAGACCATTCGGCCCCTCAAGCCTGTCCTGCCATTCAATAAGATCATGACTAATCATCTACCTCAACTCCACCTCCCTGCATTCTCCCCACCTCCTTTGGCACCCAAAGTCCTATTGATTTCTGCCTGGACTATGCTCATCGAGTGAGCATCCACAGTCCACAGTGGGGTGGAGCGTTCCAAAGGGAGATGTACGGCTCCCAGCCTCATCCAGTGCTGGCCTCACTGTGGCTGATTAATTTTCTCCAGGCAAAGGGTATTAACAGATTCAAGGTAGGTGACCCAGATCAGTCATGAATTAGCTAAATGATGGAACAGACTCGAGGGACCGAATGGCCTCCTCCTAGGTGGAAAGTGAGACTTGGTGTTGGGAAATGTGCCCAATATAAGTCTCTTTTAAATTACACATCTGGATTTTAAATGTTTGGAATGATATACAACAGAGAAGAGCAATGGGAGAAGAAATATAAGTTAGTATTAAAGCAGCAGTTATTGAAATGTGTTCCCCTGGAGGGAGCTGTCCCTTTAAGAGGAGAATATGGCGCTTTAAGAGTGCAGTAAGAAGTCTCACAACACCAGGTTAAAGTCCAACAGGTTTATTTGGTCGCAAAAGCCACTAGCTTTCGGAGCGCTGCTCCTGCATCAGGTGAGTGGGAGTTCTGTTCACAAACAGGGTGTATAAAGACACAAACTCAATTTACAAAATAATGGTTGGAATGCGAGTCTTTACAGGTAATCAAGTCTCAAAGATACAGACAATGTGAGTGGAGAGAGGGTTAAGCACAGGTTAAAGAGATTTGTATTGTCTCCAGCCAGGACAGTTAGTGAGATTTTGCAAGCCCAGGCAAGTCGTGGATTACAGATAGAATGACATGAACCCAAGATCCTGGTTGAGGCCGTCCTCATGTGTGCAGAACTTGGCTATCAGTCTCTGCTCAGCGACTCTGCGCTGTCGCATGTCGTGAAGGCTGCCTTGGAGAACGCTTACCCGAAGATCAGAGGCCGAATGCCTGTGACTGCTGAAGTGTTCCCCAACAGGAAGAGAACACTCTTGCCTGGTGATTGTCGAGCGGTGTTCATTCATCTGTTGTCGTAGCATCTGCATGGTCTCCCCAATGTACCATGCCTCGGGGCATCCTTTCCTGCAGTGTATGGAGGTAGACAACGTTGGTCGAGTTGCAAGTGTATGTACCGTGAACCTGGTAGATGGTGTTCTCACGTGAGATGATGGCATCCATGTCGATTATCCGGCACGTCTTGCAGAGGTTGCTGTGGCAGGGTTGTGTGGTGTCGTGGTCACTGTTCTCCTGAAGGCTGGGTAGTTTGCTGCGGACAATGGTCTGTTTGTGGTTGTGCGGTTGTTTGAAGGCAAGAAGTAGGAGTGTGGGGATGGCCTTGGTGAGATGTTTGTCTTCATCAATGACATGTTGAAGGCTCTGGAGAAGATGTGATAGCTTCTCTGCTCCGGGGAAGTACTGGACGATGTAGGGTATTTTGTCTGCCGTGTCCCGTGTTTGTCTTCCGAGGAGGTTGGTGCGATTTTTCGCTGTGGCGCGTTGGAACTATCGATCGATGAGTCGAGCGCCATATCCTGTTCTTATGAGGGCATCTTTCAGCGTCTGGAGGTGTCTGTTGCGATCCTCCTCATCTGAGCAGATCCTGTGTATACGGAGGGCTTGTCCATAGGGGATGGCTTCGTTAACGTGTTTAGGGTGGAAGCTGGAGAAGTGGAGCATCGTGAGGTTATCTGTGGGCTTGCGGTACAGTGAAGTGCTGAGGTGACCGTCCTTGATGGAGATGCGTATGTCCAAGAATGCAACCGATTCTGGAGAGTAGTCCATGGTGAGTCTGATGGTGGGATGGAACTTGTTGATGTCATCATATAGTTGTTTCAGTGATTGTTCACCATGAGTCTAAAGGAAGAAAATGTCATCGATGTATCTAGTGTATAGCATCAGTTGAAGGTCCTGTGCGGTGAAGAGTTCCACTTCACCAGGCAAGAGTGTTCTCTTCCTGTTGGGGAACACTTCAGCGGTCACGGGCATTCAGCCTCTGATCTTCGGGTAAACGCTCTCCAAGATGGCCTTCACAACGCAGAGTCACTGAGCAGAGTGATAGCCACGTTCCACACACATGAGGACGGCCTCAACCGGGATCTTGGGTTCATGTCACACTACCTGTAAACCCCATGACTTGCAAAATCTCACTAACTGTCCTGTCTGGAGACAATACACATCTCTTTAACCTGTGCTTAACGCTCTCTCCACTCACAATGTAACCTTTAAGATTACCTGCAAAGACTCACATTCCAACCATTATTCTGTAAATTGAGTTTGAGTCTTTCTGTGCCCTGTTTGTGAACACAACTCACACTCACCTGATGAAGGAGCAGCGCTCCGAAAGCTAGTGGCTTGTGCTACCAAATAAACCTGTTGGACTTTAACCTGGTGTTGTGAGACTTCTTACTGTGTTCACCCCAGTCCAACACCAGCACCTCCACAACATGTCTTTAGGAAGCCCAGGGGCAATGACTCACTGGGTTTGATTGACAGCCGAACAGGAGCTATCAACCAATCGGAACCCGGAGAGAGCAAAGGCAAGAGGCCAATCAACCGAAACGTGGGCGGTTCCCAGGGTCACAATGATTGATCGCCGATTAGGCCAATCAGATACGGTGTAGAGGAGAACTAAGGAGCCAATCAGCAGCAAGATGGGCGGGCGCCAAGGGACAGATTAATTGACTATCGGATTACCCAATCGGAGGCAGGAGACAAGGCAACAAAGCCAATCACAAGCGAGGAAAGCGGACCTTGGGGGGGCTATGAATCACACGTGACATAGCCAATCAGAAGCCGGAGCGAAGGGAACAGGCCAATCAGCCACAAGATGGGTGGATCTAAGGGACAGTGATTGACAGGCATGACAACCAATCGAAACCCTTGGTGCCTCTGATTGACAGCCGCGTTAACCAATCAGAAACGAGACGAGTGAAGCCTCGAGGAGGCGGACAGCCGGTTCGGACGCGAATGTGTTGCTGGCCCCGCGGGTAAAAGTTTGAGTCTGGCCAGGGAGAAGGTGATTCAGCGGTAAAACCCAGTTAGAATTCCCGACGGGAGCGGAAAATAATAATAATTAAAAACTCCGGCCTCAGGCAGGCGGGCGGGGCGGTTAATCGCCGGAACGTGAAGAGAGATTGAGAAACGGCTGCCGGCTGCTCGCGCCTGCTCACTTCCGGTCTCGCGAGGGGTCGGGGCCGCGGCCGCGCAGGCGCAGTGCCACTCCCTGTGGGGACAATGGGTTGTGGCACCAATCGAGACCAATGGGTAAGGTTTGGTGGGGATTCCAGAGACATGGTTAAGGAGGAGCAGGACTGGGAGTTGAATGTCCAAGGGTGCTTACTCAGTATTGTGGAACGATGGACAGGATAGGGCAGGAGATGGAGTTGCTTTATGGGTTAACGATGACACCAAGGCTGTATTAAAGTTTATTAGTCACAAGTAAGGCTTACATTAACATAATGTGATGTCCAGTTGGCAATCAGTTTGTCCCTGCAATGATGTTACTGTGAAATTCCCCGAGTCGCCACATTCCGGCTTCTCTTCGGGTACTCCGAGGGAGAATTTAGCACGGCCAATGCACCCTAACCAGCACGTCTTTCAGACTGTGGGAGGAAACCGGAGCACCCGGAGGAAACCCACGTAGACATGGGGAGAACGTGTAGACTCCACACAGACAGCGAGCCAAGCCGGGAGTCGAACCTCGGTCCCTGGCGCTGTGAGGTAGCAGTGTTAACCACCGTGTCGCCACATCAGAAGCAGGAAAGAAGTGAACAGGCATTATTATTTCCCTGGCCCTGCACTCAACCCTGGAACACCGAGATAACAAAGACACCGATGTCAGACTCCTATTTATTGACTACAGCTCAGCCTCCAACACCATTATTCTAACGGACCGCAAGAAACTACAAAGAGTCATGAATGTAGCCCAGTCCCATCCATTGATTCTATCTGCACTTCCCGTTGCGTCGGAAAAGCCGCCGGCAAAATTAAGGACCCCATGCACCCCGGACATCCTCTCTTCCACCTTCTTCCATTGGGGAAAAAGATAGAAAAGTTGAGGTCATGTACCAACCGACTCGAGAACAGTTTTTTCCCTGCTGCCATCAAACATTTGAATGGACCAACCTTGCATTAAAGTTGATCTTTCTCTACACTCTAGCTATGACTGTAACACATTCTGCACTCCTTCTCTATGAACGGTATGCTTCGTCTGTATAGTGTGCAACAACCTATACATTTCACCGTACAAAGAACAAAGAAAATTACAGTACAGGAACAGGCCCTTTGGCCCTCCGAGCCTGCACCGACTATGCTGCCCGACTGATCGTCTAACTCAATAACTTAATCCTGCTTTTTCCCCATAACCTTTGATCCCATTCGTCCCAAGTGCTATATCCAGCCACCTCTTGAATACATTCAATGTTTTGGCATCAACTACTTCCTGTGGTAACGAATTCCACAGGCTCACCATTCTTCGAGTGAAGAAATGTCTCCTCACCTCCGTCCTAAACGGTCTACCCTGAATCTTCAGAGTGTGACCCCTGGTTCTGGACTCCCCCACCATCGGGAATATCCTCTCTGCATCTACCCTGTCTAGTCCTGTTAGAAGTTTCTAAGTCTCTATGAGATCCCCTCTCATTCATCTGAACTCCAGCAAAAACAATCTTAACCTAGTCAATCTTTCCTCATACATCAGTCCCGCCATTCCCTGAATCAGCCTGGTAAACCTTCGCTGCACTCCCTGGAGAGCAAGAACATCCTTCCTCAGAAAAGGAGACCAAAACTGCACACAATACTCTAGGTGTGGCCTCACCAAGGCCCTGTATAATTGCAACAACACATCCCTGCTCCTGTACTCGAAACCTCTCGCAATGAAGGCCAACATACCATTTGCCTTCTTTACCGCCTGCTGCACCTGTGTGCTTACCTTCAGTGACTGGTGCACAAGGACACCCAGGTACCGCTGCACACTCCCCTCTCCCAATTTACAGCCGTTCAGGTAGTAATCTGCCGCCTTGTTTTTACTTCCAAAGTGAATAACCTCTCATTTATCCAAATTATACTGCATCTATCATTGATTTGCCCACTCACCCAATCTGTCCAGATCATTCTGTAGGATCTCTGCATCCTCATCACAGTTCACCCTCCCACCCAACTTGGTATCATCTGCAAACTTTGAGATGTTACATTTTGTTCCCTCATCCAAATTATTAATATATATTGTGAATATCTGGGGTCCCAGCACCAATCCCTGTGGCACCCCACTAGTTACTGCCTGCCAATTTGAAAAGCAACCATTAATTTTTACTCTTTGTTTCCTCTCTGCCAACCAGTTTTCTATCCATCTCAATACACTTCCCCCAATCACATGCGCTTTCATCTTGCACGATATTCTCTTATGCGAGACTTTGTCAAACGCTTTCTGAAAGTCCAAATATACCACATTGATTGGCTCCCCCTTGTCAACTCTACTAGTTACATCTTCAAAGAATTCCAACAGATTTGTCAAGCATGATTTCCCCTTCATAAATCCATGCTGACTCTGTCTGATCCTGCCACGCTTTCTAAATACTCTGCAATAAGGTCCTTGATGATGGATTTGAGAATTTTCCCCACTTCCGATGTTAAGCTTACTGATCTATAATTCCCTGTTTTCTCTCTACCTCCCTTTTTGAATATTGGAGTGACATTCGTTACCCTCCAACCTGCAGGGACTGTTCCAGAATCTATAGAATCCTGGAAGATGACCACCAATACATCCACTATTTCTGGAGCCACTTTCTTAAGTACTCTGGGATATAGATTATCAGGCCCTGGGAAATTATCCGCCTTCAATCCCATCAATGTTTCCAGCACCATTTCTCTACTAATATTGATCTCCCTCAGCTCTTCTTCCCTCTCACTAAATCTTGCATTCTCCAACATTTCTGGCATCTGATTTGTGTCCTCTTTTATGAAGACAGAACCAAAGTATATTCAGTTGCTTGGCCATTTCTTTGTCCCCTATTATACATTCCCCCATTTCTGTCTGTAGGGGACCTACATTCGTCTTCACCAACCTCTTTCTCTTCACATATCTATAGAAACCCTCAGTGTCAGTCTTTATGTTCCCTGCAAGCTTACTTTTGCACTGTATTTCCCCCTTAATTGGGGCGGCACGGTAGCACAGTGGTTAGCACTGCTGCTTCACAGCTTCAGGGTCCCGGGTTCGATTCCCGGCTCGGGTCACTGTCTGTGTGGAGTTTGCACATTCTCCTCGTGTCTGCGTGGGTTTCCTCCGGGTGCTCCGGTTTCCTCCCACAGTCCAAAGATGTGCGGGTTAGGTTGATTGGCCAGGTTAAAAAATTGCCCCTTAGAGTCCTGGGATGTGTAGGTTAGAGGGATTAGCGGGTAAAATATGTGGGGGTAGGGCCTGGGTGGGATTGTAGTCGGTGCAGACTCGATGGGCCGAATGGCCTCCTTCTGCACTGTAGGGTTTCTATGATTCTATGATTAATCAATCACTTGGTCCTTCTTTGTTTGAATTCTAAACTGCTCCCAAATTTCAGACCTATTATTTTTCTTGGCCAATCTATATGCTTCTTCCTTAGATCGGATACTCTCTCTAATTTCCTTTGTAAGCCATGGATTGGCCCTCTTACCCATTTTGCTTTTGTGCCAGACAGGAATAAAGAGTTGCTGCAGTTCCCCCATTTGTTCCTTGAATGTTTGCCATTGCCTATCCACTGTCATCCCTTTAAGTAATTCTCCCCAATCTATCAAGGCCAACTCACACCTTATATCCTCATAGTTTCCTTTATTAAGATTAAGCACCCTAGTCTCCGAATCAACTATTTCACTCCCCACCTTGATAAAAAAATTCCTGATGTTATGGTCGCTCATCCCCAAGGGGTCTCGTACAGCTAGATTGGGAATGATTGGGGCGGCACGGTAGCACAGTGGTTAGCACTGCTGCTTCACAGCTCCAGAGACCTGGGTTCGATTCCCGGCTTGGGTCACTGTCTGTGTGGAGTTTGCAAATTCTCCTCGTGTCTGCGTGGGTTTCCTCCGGGTGCTCCGGTTTCCTCCCACAGTCCAAAGATGTGTGGGTTAGGTGGATTGGCCATGCTAAAATTGCCCCTTAGTGTCCTGAGATGCGTAGGTTAGAGGGATTAGCGGGTAAATATGTAGGGATATGGGGGTAGGGCCTGGGTGGGATTGTGGTCGGTGCAGACTCGATGGGTGGCCTCCCAGTCCAGGTGGCCTCTTTCTGCACTATAGGGTTTCTATGATTCCCTTCTCATTACACAGTACCCAGTCTAAGATGGCCGGCTCTCTAGTTGGTTCCTCCACATATTGGTCAAGAAAACCATCCCATACGCACTCCAGGAATTCTTTCTCTACGGCATTGTTGCTAATTTGATTTGCCCAATCTATGTGCAGATTAAAATCACCCATGATCACCGATATTCCCTTACCACATGCATCTCTAATTTCGTGTTTAATGCCGTTCCCAACATGACCACTGCAGTTTGGGGGTCTACATATGACATCCACGAATGTTTTTTGCCCCTTGGTATTTCTCAACTCTACCCATACAGACTTCATGTTGTCAGAGCTAATATCCTTTCTCACTATTGTGTTAATTTCCTCTTTAACCAGCAGTGCCACTCCACCACCTTTCCCTTTATGGCTGTCCTTCTTAAATATTGAATACCCTGGGACATTCAATTCCCACCCCTGGTCATCCTGCAGCCATGTCTCTGTAATCCCAATTATATCATACCCGTTTAGATCTATGTTGAATCAATATGGTGGGAATAAAAAAAAGAGGATGTGTTGGTGCAGACTCGATGGGCCGAAGGGCCTCTTCTGCGCTGTATGGTTCTATGAAAAAACATCTTGGTCGGAGCAATTTACAGGCCCCCAAGCAATACTTCCAAAGTGGGGCATAGTATAAACCAATATAAACTAATGTGGGCTTATGAGAAGGGCATAAGATAATCGTGGGTCATTTTAACATGGATATAGATGGGATCAATCAAATTGGCAAAGGTAGCCTCGAGGGAGATTTCATAGAGTATATGAGGGATTGTTTCTTAGAGCAATATGTTATGGAACCAACCAGGGAACAGGCTATTTTAGATTTAGTAACGAAGAAGTGTTGATAAATAGTCTTGTTGTTAAAGATCCTCTTGGATCTGCTAGAATTTCGGATTCCGATTGAGTGAGAGAAGCCAGAGTGCCATACTAGAGTTTTAGCGTTGGGCAGAGGTAATTATACAGGTCTGAGGAAAGAGTTGGCCCAAGTAAATTGGACACAAATACTTGAGGGCAGGACCGTTAAGGAACAATGGCGGATGTTGACGGAGATATTGAATATCTCTCGATTAAAGTATATTCCTGAGAGGAAGAGGAATTATTAAAGGAAGGAAAACGTTCCATGGCAAGACAAGGAAGTCAAAGAGGACATAGAATCTACGGCATGGAGACAGGCCCTTCGGCCCAAACTGGTCCATGCTGACCAAAATGCCCATCTAAGCTAACCCCATTTGCCTGCTTTTGGCCCATATCCCTCAAAACCTTTCCTATCCATGTATCTGTCCAAATGCCTTTTAAATGTTGTCAATGTCCCTGCCTCAACCACTTCCTCTGACAACTCATTCCACACACGTACCACCCTCTGTGTAAAAAGAAAAGGTTGCTCCTCAGGTTCCCATTAATTAATTCTTTCCCCTCTTAACTTAAACCAATGCCCTCTAGTTCTCGATTCCCCAACCCTGGGAAAAAGACTGAGTGCATTCACCCTATCATATTCACCCTACATAGAGGCAAAAACTAGGGAAACTACTGCAAAGCTAGTGGCAAGCTGGAGGATTGGGAGAACTTTAAGGTTCAGTTAAAGGCTGTTAAAAATAGAATCAAAGGAGCTAAGGTGAACTACGACAGGAAGCTAGCAGAAAACATAAACACAGAAACCAAAAGCTTCTACAAGTATATAAGGAGGAAGAGAATAGCGAAACTAAATGTTGGCCCTTTAGAGGACGATACTGGTGAGGTATTATTGGGGAACACAGAGATGGCGGAGGCACTAAACCAATATTCTGCCTCTGTCTTCATGGTGGAGAAAAATGAAGATTTTTCAAAAACTGTCTTTAATGCAGGGCAGCTTGGTGCAATAAATATCACTAAGGAGAAGGTATTGAATAAACTAATGGGATTAAAGGCAGATAAGTCCCTGGGGCCTGATGGTCTGCACTCGAGGGTATTAAAGGAGGTGGCCGCAGAGATAGTGGATGCATTGGTTGTGATATTTCAAAATTCCCTGGATTCCGGTGAGGTCCCGATGGATTGGAAACACGCTAATGTGACGCCCTTATTCAAAAAGGGACAGAGGCAAAAAGTAGGAAATTATAGGCCAGTTAGCTTGACCTCTGTGCTGGGGAAGTTGCTGGAATCAATCATTAAGGAGGAGATGGCTGAGCATTTGGAAGGACAAAGCTCATTGTCAGTATGGTTTTACGAAGGGTGAGTTGTGCTTGAAAAACTTGCATGAGTTCTTTGATCTGCAAGAAGGGGACAGAGTGTAACACAGCAAAATTTGTGGATGAGACTAAAATAATGGGGAAGCAGGCAGTGAAGAGGATATAAAGACTCTACAGGTGGATATAGGTAGGCTAAGAGAATGGGCCAAAATTTGGCAGATGGAGCTTAATGTGGATAAGTGTGAGGTTGTCCATTTTGGCAGAAAAAATAGAAAGGCAGATTATTACCTAAATGGGAAGCAGATTCAAAATGTGTCCGGGCAGAGGGATCTGGGTGTCTTTGTTCATGAATCGTGGAAAGTTGGTATGCAGGTGCAGCAGGTAATAAAAAAGGCAAATAGAGTGTTGCCATTTATTGCAAAGGGACTGGAGTATAAAAGTAGAGGAGTGTTGCTGCAATTGTATAGGGTGTTGGTGAGACCACGGCTGGAGTCATGTCCAGGTTTGGTCTCCTTATTTGAGCAAGGACGTGGTGGCATTGGAGGCAGTTCAGAGGAGGTTCACCAGATTGATTCCGGGAATGAAGGGGTTGATGTATGAGGAGAGATTAAATAGTTTGGGCATGTCCTCACTGGAGTTGACAAGGGTGAGGGGGGATCTGATCGAGGTATATAAAATTTTAACCAAATGTTTCTTCTTATGGGGCAATCTCGAACAAGAGGTCACAGAGTATAGGTTGAGAGGCGGTAGATTTAAAACTGAGATGAGGAGGAACTACTTCTTGCAGAGGGTGGTGAATTTGTGGAACTCGCTGCCCCATTGCGTGGTGGAGTCTGAATCATTGAATGATTTCAAGAAGGGAATAGATATATTTCCAATAAAAAAAAGGGAAAGAGGGAGATGGGGAGCAGGTGAGGAGGTGGATTTGAGACCAGATCTGATTGAATGGCGGAGCAGGCTCGAAGGGCTGAATTTGCTTACTTCTGCTCCTAATTCCTATGTTCCTATGGCAACTCCCATCCCTGGGTCAGCGCATCCCACTCCCAATAGGGACTCCTCCCATCCCTGGGTCAGTGTGTCCTACTCCCAATGGGGACCCCTCCCATCCCTGCGTCAGTGTGTCCCACTCCCAGTGGGGACCCCTCCCATTCCTCCATCAGTGTGTCCACTCCCAGTGGAGACCATTCCCATCCTTGGGTTAGTGTGTCCCACTCCCAATGGGGACCACTCACATCCCATTGTCAGTGTGTCCTACTCCCAGTGGGGACCCCTCCCATCCCTCCATCAGTGTGTCCCACTCCCAATGGAGACTGTTCCCATCCCTGGGTCAGTGTGTCTCACTCCCAGTGGGGACCCCTCCCATCCCTCCATCAGTGTGTCCCACTCCCAATGGAGACTGTTCCCATCCCTGGGTCAGTGTGTCTCACTCCCAGTGGGGACCCCTCTCATCCCTCCGTCAGTGTGTCCCACTCCCAATGGGGACCATTCCCATCCCTGTGTTAGTGTGTCCCACTCCCAATGGGGACCATTGCCATCCCTCCGTCAGTGTGTCCCACTCCCAATGGGGACCACTCCCATCCCTGCGTCAGTGTATCCACTCCCAGTGGGGAGTACCCCCAATGGAGACTACCCCTAATGGAGATCACTCCCATTTGAGAACTCCCCCAATGGAGACCATCCCCAATGGAGACCACTTCCAATGGAGACCAGTCCCATCCCTGCGTCACTGTGTCCCACTTCCAATGAAGGCAACTCCCATCTCTGGGTCAGAGTGTCCCACACCCAATAGGGACCTTTCCAAGTTGGAACCCAATGGAGACCACTCCCATCCGTGCGTCAGTTTCTTCCAGTCCCAATGGTGACCACCCCCTATGGGGGCCAGGTGGAGACCACTCCCAATGGAGATCACTCTCATCCCTGGCTCAGTGTGTCCCACTCCCAGTGGAGACCACTCTCATCCCTGGCTCAGTGTGTCCCACTCCCAGTGGAGACCACCGCCAATGGGGACCCAATGAAGACCACTCCCATCCCTGGGTCAGTGTGTCCCACTCCTAATATGGACCCCTCCCAATGGGGACTACCCCCATGGAGACCACTTCTAATGGAGACCACTCCTAATGGAGACTACTTCCATCCCTGGGTCAATGTGTCCCACCCCCAATGGGGACCACCCCCAACGGGGACCATTCCCAATGGGGACCACCCCCAACGGGAACTGCTCCCATCCCTGGGTCACTATGCCCTGACTTCAAGCTCCATTTCAGAAATTATAAGCACAAAATCCAAAATTGGTGCAGTATAGTGAGAGTGCTGCACTGCCATAGGTGCTGTCTTTTGGGTGGGATGTTAAACCTTCTTGGGTGGGCATGGTCGATAGAGGTGAGGAAAATTTGTTTCTATCAGAGGGTTGTGTGATTTTGGAACTCTCTGCCTCAGAAGGTGGTGGAGGCTGGGTCACTGAATATTTTTATGGCAGAGGTAGATAGATTCTTGTTAGGTGAGGAAATCAGAGGTTATCGTGGGTAGGCGGGAATGTTGAACTCGAAACAGAAATAGATTAGCCTGATCTTGTTGAATGGTGGAGCAGGCCCGAGGGGCAGAATGGCCTGCTGCTACTCCTATTTTGTATGTTTGTTTGATCACGTTGCGCTCTTTGGAAGAAGAGCAGAGGGTGTATTTTTCCTGGTGTTCTGGCCAATATTTATCCCACAATCCACGTCGGATCACAAAAACTGACTATCGGGTAATAATCACATTGTGGGAGCTTGCTTTCCCCAATTGCCTACATTACAACAATGATTACACCTCAAAAGTGCTTGATCAACTGGACAATATTTGGCAACATGAGGCAACATTTTTTAATGACACAGTGTATTATCCAGAGGGCGGCGAAAGCAGATTCAGTATGTAGCAACTTTCAAAAGCAAATAAGAACATTATCTGAAGGGAAATTATTACAGAGCAATGGGGAGAGAGCAGCTGAACAAGAGCACAATGAGATTGCTCTGAAAAGCCAATGTAGACACGATGGAGTGTACAAGAAAGAACAAGGAAAAGTACAGCACAGGAACAGGCCCTTTGACCCTCCAAACCTGTGCCGATCATGATGCCCTAAATTAAGTAAAAAAAACCTTCTGCCCTTACTCGGCTGATGAAAGCAAGCATGCCATATGCCTTCTTAATAACCTTGGCCACCAGCGTTGCCACTTTTAGGGAACTATGGACCTGTATGCCCAGATCCCTCTGTATGTTAATGTTGCTCAGAGTTCTGTCACATCATATTATTCACACCTAAATTTGATCGTCTAAAATGCATCACCTCGCATTTGTCTGGATTAAACTCCATCTGCCATTTCTGTGCCCAAGTCTCTGATCTATCTATATTCTGTTGTATTCTCTGACAATCCCCCGCATTATCAGCAACTCCACCAATCTTCGTGTCATCCGCAAATTTACTAATCAGGCCACCCACATTTTCTTCCAGATTATTTCTTTTGCTACCCTCTTGCTCCTAATATATGCATATAAAAGCCTTGGGATTTTCCTTGACCTGTTTGCTAAAGACATTTCATGGCCCCTTTTAGCCCTCCTAATTCTACGTTTAAGTTCCTTCCTACTTTCACTAAGCTTACAATTTCACTCGTCACCTATTGTTCCCGAATCCTGCCATTTCTATCCTTCATTTTTGCGGAGACATGCCTGTCCTGCACGTCAATCAACTGGCCTTTAAAAGCCCCCCGCATGCCAGACATGGATTTGCCCTCAAATAGCCGCTCCCAATCCACATTCCCCAGTTCCTGTCTAATTTGCATGTATTTAGCCCTTGCCCAATTAATCACCCTCACTCGAGGGCCACTCTTGTCCTTATCCAAGACTACCCGAAATCTTATGGAGTTACGGTCGCTAAGTCCAAAGTGCTCCCCTATTGAAACATCGATCACCTGGCCTGGCTCATTCCCCAATATCAAGTCTAGTATGGCCCCCTTCCTGGTTGGATTGTCAACATACTGTATCAAAAAACCCTCCGAGACACAACTAACAAGTTGCCCTCCATCCGAGCCCCTGTCTGTAAGGGAGTCCCAGTCAATGTGGGGGAAAGTTAAAGTTGCCCACCACAACGACCCTGCTTTTTTCACACCTTTCTAGTATCTGACTACACAACTGCTCCTCTGTCTCCTACGGGCTGATGGGAGGTCTACAGTACATTCCCAACATTGTGATTTCACCCTTCCTATTTCTGAGCTCCACCCATAATGCCTCACTAGAAGATCCCTCCAATGTGTCCTCCCTCAACACAGCTGTGATGTGCTGCCTGATCAGCAATGCGACTCCCCCGTGCCCCCTCCCCCCCACAACGCTCCTTCTGTTTCCCCCTCTGTCCCATCTAAAACAATGATATCCCGGAATGTTAAGCTGCCAGTCCTGTCCCTCCTTTAACCAGGTCCCCGTAATTGCAATAACATCATAATTCCATGCAGTAATCCAGGCTCTCTGTTCATCTGTCTTACCTGTTATACTTCTTGCATTGAAGCAAATGCACTCCAAACCTCCAGTCTCGCTGAGCCCCTCTGCCTGCTCTTACTCTGCGATACGTTTATCTCAGTCTCACTTTTTTCCCCAGTCCCTACACTTACTGGCTTGCTGTTCCGGTTCCCACCCCTCTGCCGCACCAGTTTAAATCCTCCCGAACAGCACCAACAAACTTCCCACCCAGGATATTGGTGCCCCTCCAGTTCAGGTGGAACCCGTCCTTCTTGTACAGATCCCACCTTCCCCAGAAGAGATCCCAATGATTCATGTATCTAAAGCCCTCCCTCCTACACCAGCTCTTTAACCATGTGTTCAATTGTACTGTCTCTCTGTTCCAAGCCTCACTGGTAGCATGTAGCGTGAACCCTTTATTGTATATATGTACCTGGTTCTTGTAGTTAATCAATACATACAGTTAACCTACTTAAGATGATGAAGGCTTTATTAAGACCTACCGAGCAGTATCCAACACCCGACAGAAGAGGGGTCAATAACCAGGAGGCATAGCTTTAATGTAAGGGGTGGGAGATTTATAGGGGATTTGAGGAAAAACCTTTTCACTCAGATGGTGGTGGGAAACTGGAACTCACTGCCTGAAAGGGTGGTAGAGGTGGGAACCCTCACAATATTTAAGAAGCATTTAGATCGGCACTTGAAATGCCATAGCACACATGGTTACGGACCAAGTGCTGGAAAATGTGTTGAGACCATAAGACGTGGGAGCAGTAGTAGACCATTCAGCCCACCGAATATGCGCCCCCATTCAATGAGATCATGGCTGCTCTGATATAAAGCTCAACTCCACTTTCCCACCTTGTCCCAAGAACAAAGAAAAGTACAGCACAGGAACAGGCCCTTTGGCCCTCCAAGTTGTGCCAATCATGTCATAACTAAACTAAAACAAACCTGCCCTTACTCAGTCCGTATCCCTCTATTCCCTTCCTATTCATGTACCCATCCAAATGCCTCTTAAATATTGCTAATGTGCCTGCTTCCACCACCTCCTCTGGCAGCGCGTTCCAGACACCCACCACTCACTGCGTGAAAAACTTCCCCCCCCCGCATCTCCCTTAAACTTTCCCCCTCTCACCTTGAACATGTGCCTCCTTGTAATTGACACTTCCACCCTTGGAGAAATCCTCTGACTATCCACCCTGTCTATGCCTCTCATCATTTTGTAGACTTCGATCAGGCCACCCCTCAGCCTCCATCTTTCTAGTGAAAACATTCCAAGTTTATTCAACCTCTCCTCATGGCCAACACCTTCGAGACCAGGTAACATCCTGGTGAACCTTTGCACTCTCTCCAAAGATTCCATGTCTTTCTGGTAGTGTGGCAACGTGAACTGCACGCGATCCACCATAACTCTTGATTCCCTTACTGATTAAAAATCTGTCTATCTCAGCCTTGGCTAGGTGCTGGATGGCCAATGCAGACATGATGGGCTGAAGGGCCTCTTTCTGTGCTGTAAAACTCTATAATTCTACAATAACAAGATTCTGTAGTAGTTTCTCCACATCTACCCTATCACTGATCTGATCGCCTCTCACTGTCCTGTTTTCCAGGGAAGAGCTTGCTAAATCGTTCCTGAGAGTTGGATCCTCTCAGTCCCACTAGCACTCTTGTTAATCTTTTCTGTAATTTTCCTGCTCCTTTTTATAAGAAAGGGACCAGAAATGTACACACAACTGCCAAGCATAGTTGAATCAGAGTTCCGTGGTAAGTTCCACATTATCTCCTTGCTTTGGTATTGAGGTGGTCAGCCTTGGCTCAGTGTGGTCCTCTCATCTCTGAGACAGAGGGTTGTGAGTTCCAGTCCTACTGCAGGGATCTGAGTTATTACATAACCCGAACTTACCTTAATGTTGAGCTTGGAAGTCTGGAACCTCAACTCCTGACAGACCTTGGAATTTCGGCACGTGAGCAGACCTGGGAGTGGGCTTCCCGCACTCAGTTCAGCATAAGTTGTCCCGGCCCACGACAGGCCCAAACTGACTACACATAAAGAGAAAGAATATAAATAGCATGAGAATCCGGGTGCGGATTGCCAGAACCAAACAGTGTCCCAGACAGGGGGGAGAGCACAGAGAGAGGTCCCACAAGGAAGTCCCAAGTAAGAGACCTCAGACAGGGGCAGTTAAGTTCAGTTAAAAGAGAAACACGGTGTGGCCGAAGGTCTGAAATTCTGCCTGTAGTTTGGTGTTTGAGAGTATACTCGGGGATTCCAGGGGAACGGGATCTTGGAAGGTGAGACTGAAACCCAATAAGATGGGCTACCATTGATGCTGCCTGAGGGTTCAAGAGAAGCCCTGAAGATCCAAGAAGACAGCCAAATGTTGGTGACTGTGCTGTGGGCCGTTGGGACAAAGGTACCACTTTTGAATAGTTATGTTCTGCTCAGCATGGCCGAAGAACTGAAATCATGCTGTTGAGTAGCTGTTTGAGTGTACTTGGGAATCCAGGGGCACGTGATCTCAGGAGACGAGATTAAAATCCTGCGAGGTGGGGCGTCATTGAAGCCGTCTGAGTTGGAGCGAGTTTTTGAGATAATTCCAAGGTAAGATCTTCTAAGATGAAAATTGGAAACTTTTGTGAGTGAGAGAGTTACAGTGAGATTGGTTGACTCACAGTGTTACTGATGTCTGGGTGTGATGTTGAGAAATCGTGGACTCTGTTTTGGTCACGCCTGTCATTATGCAATACTCCATAACCCTTGATTCCCTTACTGGTTAAAAATCTGTCTATCTCCGCCTTGGCTAGGTGCTGGATGGCCGTTGCAGATATGATGGGCTGGAGGGCCTCTTTCTGTGCTGTAAAACTCTATGATTCTACAATAACAAGAAGATTGTGTCGTTGGCATGTCTGACCACAATTTGCCTGTTAATTTAAATATACCTCTTGAAACCTGAATGCTAACGTTTAGGATACATGTTGTAAATAGTTTTATCTTTCTGATCTTGCATAGTAAAGTTAATTTCTCTTTCTTCAAACTCTGTGGAATTTTGTGACTTTATTCAGTGAACAAGTGTCTCAAATCTCAAGCTTTGTCTATGTTAAATAAAATGTCATTGGTCACTAACCGGATCTCGCCAACACTTGGAGCTCTGGCCGATGATCATAACAAATTAGATGATTCAAACTGATGTTGCCAGTGCAGTACTGAGGGAGTGCTGCAGTACTGTCCTTTGGGATGAGATGTTTTCCCTCTCAGGTGGATGTAAGAGATCCCATGGCACTGTTTTGAAGAAGGTGTACAAGATTATGAGAGGTGTGGACAGGGTGGATCGGAAGCAGCTGTTACCCTTAGTTGAAGGGTCAGTAATGAGGGGGCATAATTTTAAGGTGATTTAGAGGGGATTTGAGGAAAAGATTTTTCACCCAGAGGGTGGTGGGAGTCTGGAATGCGCTATCTGGGAGGGTAGTAGAGGCGGGAAACCTCACAACCTTTAAAAAGTATGTGGATGAGCACTTGAAATGTCAGAACATTCAAGGCCATGGGCCAAGTGCTGGAAAGTGGGATTAGTGTAGATTTAGTGTAGTTTTGTTGGTACAGGCTCAATGGGCTGAAGGACCTCTTCTGTACTGTATGACTCGATGACTCTAAGAACCAGGAGGGTTCCCCTGGACAATATTTATCTCCTAACTGTTGCGAAGTTGGGTTGAGTAATTGTAGATTGGGAAGTAGGAAGTTAAAGTTTTGGTGTTTGGAAAACCGTAAAATGCTATGGGGGGGGGAGGGGGGAGGAGAGAGGGGGGGGGGGGGGGAAGCATTGCATAGTCCCGGTAAAAGGTGGTGCTTTTTCCGTGCTTAGAGATTAAAAGTGCAAGTACACAGAGAGCCCAAACTGAAACATTTGTATTGAAAGGCCGAGCAGCAGTTTTTCCAAAACAACAGGCTTTTGAATTTAGCCAATTTGAATCAAGCACTTAGATACCAAGAACCTATTAAATTTAAGTCTGATGGTTTTGACAATCTAGGACCAATCCTATTGTGGAAAATACTGATATGCCATCAGGGGTATAAAAGAAGGGGCAGTGGAACAAAGAGAGAGAGAGAGCAACTGCCGCCTTCTAGAGTTAACAGCTCTTAGTTCAGCTCTCCATTCTAGAGAAAGAGAGAGCGAATTGCTGGCTCTCATAGCTTCACCTATGTCTTAAGAGAAAGCACTATCGAAATAGCAAAGATACTAAAGAAGAAAGAAGTTCCAGACAGAAGATTCAACAGAGAAGGCCCAGAACATTCCAGAAGATGCCAAACATGATTGTAATTTTGAGAGTGACTAAATTCTATTTTGTTAAGGAGTGGAAATTGTATTTATCTGAACAGCATTCCATTAGAATCGTGTTTTATCCGGTTCGTTACTAGTTTAGTTAATTTGTTCACTGTTAGTTAGATAAATTAATTGTTACGTGTTGATTTTAGAGTGAGTGTCAGGGATTTATTTTGTATTTAACCACTAGGAGTTGCCGAAGAGCGGGTCACACCACTTCACACACACTTTTTACAGATTATAAGGTGAGGTATTCCTCTTTGAGTGGTTAGGTGTTAGTTCTCAGAGGGGGGCATCAACCTCTGCTTTATAACAGATTGGGGGCTCGGGTTCAGGCTATGACTCGTCCTCGATCTTTAAATAAACCTTCAGTGAGAAGTGGAAAATCTGTTTAAGTTTGGTGGCTTGTTGTCGCTTAAATCAAAAGTGGGGAAATGGTTCTTAAAATTGCTAAAGAGATTCTGGGGGTCGAAGATGCTTCCCAAATTTGCCAAGGAAGCTTAGAAAGACAGAAAAAGACGACACTTGTAGAATTAGCAAACAGGCTAAAAGTGGGTTTAACCAGGGATAATAAGAAAGCTGAAATTGTAACGGAGTTATCCAATCATTTAGGCATATCAGAGAAACAGTCAAGTGCAGTGGAGTTAGAAAAAAAATAAATTGCAAATGAGACAATTGGAGCTAGAAAGTGAACTGAAAAGGCTGGAGTCAGAGAAAGAAGAAAGAGAAAGATTGTTCGAGTTGGAAAAGATGACGTTGGAACTTGAAGCAAAAAGACTTCAAATGACTGAAGTAAAAGTGCAAGATAGAAGTGATGATGGGCAAACTCATCGTGGCCAACCGCCTGGTGGGGATACATACAAATATGTCCAAACATTAGCAAAATTTGATGAAAAAGATGCAGAAGTCTTTTTCATTTCCTTTGAGAAATTGGCTACACAGATGAAATGGCCAGAAGAGGTGTGGGTAACGTTAATTCAGACCAAAGTTGGTAAGCAGGGCTACTGAGGTGTTTGCAGCGCTGTCAGAGGAGGTGTCAGGAAAATATGAAGAAGTAAAGAAGGTTGTTTTGAGTGCCTATGAATTAGCATAGAGACAACGGTTCAGAAATGTAAGAAAGGAACCAGGTCAGACTTATATCGAGTTTGAAAGAATTAAACAGAGCAACTTCAATAGATGGGTGGGAGCATTAAAGATAGAAAAGATATATGAGGTTATTAGAGATATTATTCTGCTGGAGGGGTTTAAAAACTCATATCCAGAAGTGATAAGAACACATGTTGAGGAACAGAAAGTTAAAACAGTGAGAAGAGCTGCAGAGATGGCAGATGAATACACATTACTGCATAAATTGACATCTAGCTTCCAACAGCAATTTCATTCCATGAGGGATAGAAATTGGGAAAGAGGGAGATCCTTCAATGAAAAACAAAAATGTAGATCACATTGGGAACAGTTTACCACCTGTGAGAAAAGAAACCCAAGAAGGTGGAAAAGAGGTGAAAGACCTCGGGTGTTTTCACTGTAATAAGGTCGGACACACTAAGTCACAGTGCTGATGGCTTAAGAAAGGCACTGGGAAAAAGGATGTGGTAAAAGAGGCTCAACCAGTGGGATTAGCTAAGGCAGTGAGGGAAATTCCAGAGAGGTCGAGGAGCTAAAGGAGAGTGCACAGCCTCGGCACAGGCTGGATAGTAAGATAGCGTCTGATCTTTTCAACGACTTTACCTGTGTGGGTAAGATTTACTCAGGTAGAACAGGAGGAGTAGGTAAAGAAGTTAAAATATTGAGAGATATGGGAGCTAATCTGTCTCCAATAGTAAGAGGTGAAAATATTTGCACTCCTGAAATATTGCCCGAGAGAGTGGTAATCTGTGGAATAAATGGAGAGAGGAGTATGTCCCCTGTGTAAGATAAGGCTAGAAAGTCCAATCAAGACTGGGGAAGTGATAGTGGGAGTGATGGAAAACTTGGCTATTCCAGGAATACAGTTTATCCTTGGAAATGATATCGCTGGTTCACAGGAGGGACTGATGCTCACTGTAGTGGAAAAGCCAAAAGAAAACCAGGGAACTGAGGCGTTAAAAGAAAAATACCCTGGAATTTTTCCAGATCGTGTGGTGACAAGATCCCACAGCCATTAGTGAAAACTGGAGTGGGAGAACAAAAGAGGAAGATGAAGGAATTGAGGTCCAGCTAGCTGACACTCTGATGAGATGGTAAAGGAAAGACCTAAGCAGGTAGAGGATCAGGCAGAGGTGTCTAGCTCTAAAAGATTAATAGAGTTATAACAAAAAAATGAGGTGATAAAGGATTTATATCATAAAGCCGACTCGGAAAAGGAATCAGAGTGTATTCTAGAATGCTATTACCGAATGGCCTACTTAGACCTCTGTTACATAAATTTGACTGTGAGAGGTATCGCAGTCTGGCCCTGTGCATACCCAACACACACTCTCGCTGTTAGTTAGAGACTGCTGGCTGATTTTATTTACTGCTCCCTGAGCCAGAGGTTCCTGAGGGTAGATGTGTGTAACTGAGCGAGTCAGAATCGTCACGACACAGAAAGGGACCATTGAGTTAGTGCCAGCTCTCTGTCGAACAATCCAGTCAGTCCCACTCCCCCGCTCTATCCCCGTCTCCCCACAAGTTTATCTTCCTCCAAGTGCCCATCCAATTTCCTTTTGAAATCTTTCATTATATCTGATTTCACCCCCTTCCTCATTTTACCCCCTGCACACCTTGCCCGAAACCTCATCTCTGTCTCCTTCAGTCCTTGTACCCTCAGCTAACGGCAATAGCTTTTCTTTGTCCACTTGATCTAAACCTTGTACACCCTTGGCAAATCTCCTCTCAATCTCCTTCACTCCAAGGAGAACAACCCCAACTTCTCCAACCTAACCCTGTAGCTAAAATCCTCCCCATCCCTGGCAGCATTCTGATAAATCTCCCTCTTCATTGTCACAAGGACCCTCACACCCTTCCTAAAGCGACCAGAACTCAGTGCAGTCTTCTAATTGGTGCTTAACCCAAGCTTTATACAGGTTCAGCATAACTTCCCTACTTTTGTCCTCAGTGCCTCTAATAATGAAGCCCAAGATGCTTTGCGAACCGCTCTCAATCTGTCCAGCCACCTTGAAAGATGCACATGAACCCACAAGTGTCTCTGTCCCTGCTCACTCTCCGGATTTCTGCCATTAAGGAATATCCAAAAAATCTCTTCTTTCCAATACAACTTCTATTTGTTCCTTCCACCTTCCTCCCTGGTTCTGTACGTGCTTAAAAACAGTTCATCATCAACAACTTCTTGTTCTATTATATAGAATTACATCAAATGTACGAGATCCTGTGGCACAGTGGGTTGGTGTCCCTGCCTCTGATCCAGAAGCTCCGGGTTCGAGTCCCACCCCAGGACTTGATGTCCAAGGAAGGTGAGTTCATAATGCAGCCAAACAGGTTGAAAATCAGCCTGTATAATCCTTCCAAACAGACGCCAATGTCAGGTGGTGAGAGTGGGAGAGATTCCTGGTCAGACATGTGATGGAAAGAATGTTGGAGCCTCGACCGTCACTGACCATAGCTCCAGACTACAACACGCATGGAAAAGTGCAGGTTACCAAGGCAACTCGGACTCTCTGAGTGAACTGTAACATGAAGTCTACAGCCATTCAGCCAAACGAGGTTGTGCTAGTTTGTAAGTTCCACACAAGTTACTGCCCACTCTGCTTCCTCTCCGCTTCTCAACGTACCCTTTCTCTCTCAGGTGGTTTATCCAGCTTCCCTGTTTTAAATGAATTTATGGAAGGCTCCTGATCTGGAACATTGGGCCGGAAATTCATCGTGCAGGCGAGAATTGGGAGTTGAGTATTTTCCCTCCATCCCTGGAGTGCCCCTCCGCGGGATATCCATCTGCCTGAGACAGAAATGGAGGTAGTGGATGCTAAGGTGGCATTCACAGAGACATTAGCCCAGTTCTGAAGACCATTGTAAAGCAGCCCCCCCCCCTCTCACCACCCTGCACCACCTTGAGTGCCCTCACCCACACACTCAGTGATCACTTTACATACATACAGTCATAGAGACATAGAGTTTTACAGCACAGAAAGAGGCCCTTTGGCTCATTGTTTCCACGCTGGCCATCAAACACTTATCTATTCTAATCCTATTTTCCAGCACTTGATTTGTAGCCTTGCATTCTATGGTGTTTCGTGTGCTCATCTAAATGCTTCTTCTGAGGGTTCCTGCCTTTACCACCCTTTCAGGCAGTCAGCTCTAAATTCCCACCAGCCTCTGGGTGAAAAAGCTTTTCCTCACATCTCTTTTAAACAACCTGCCCCTTAACTTAAATCTATGCCCTGGTTATTGATGATGTGGAGGTGCCGGCGTTGGACTGGGGTAAACACAGTAAGGAGTCTAACAACACCAGGTTAAAGTCCAACAGGTTTATTTGGTAGCAAACGCCACTAGCTTTCGGAGCGCTGCTCCTTCGTCAGGTGAGTGGGAGATCTCCTCACAAACAGGGCATATAAAGACTCAAACTCAATTTACAGAATAATGGTTGGGATGTGAGTCTTTACAGGTAATCTTAAAGGTACAGACATTGTGAGTGGAGAGAGCGTTAAGCACAGGTTAAAGAGATGTGTATTGTCTCCAGACAGGACAGTTAGTGAGATTTTGCAAGCCATGGGGGTTACAGGTAGTGTGACATGAACCCAAGATCCCGGTTGAGGCCGTCCGCATGTGTGTGGAACATGGCTATCACTCTCTGCTCAGCGACTCTGCGTTGTCGTGAAGGCCATCTTGGAGAGCGCTTACCCGAAGATCAGAGGCTGAATGCCCGTGACCGCTGAAGTGTTCCCCAACAGGAAGAGAACACTCTTGCCTGGTGAAGTGGACCTCTTCACCGCACAGGTCCTTCAACTGATGCTATACACTAGATACATCGATGACATTTTCTTCCTTTAGACTCATGGTGAACAATCACTGAAACAACTATATGATGACATCAACAAGTTCCATCCCACCATCAGACTCACCATGGACTACTCTCCAGAATCAGTTGCATTCTTGAACATACGCATCTCCATCAAGGACGGTCACCTCAGCACCTCACTGTACCGCAAGCCCACAGATAACCTCACGATGCTCCACTTCTCCAGCTTCCACCCTAAACACGTTAACGAAGCCATCCCCTATGGACAAGCCCTCCGTATACACAGGATCTGCTCAGATGAGGAGGATCGCAACAGACACCTCCAGACGCTGAAAGATGCCCTCATAAGAACAGGATATGGCGCTCGACTCATCGATCGATAGTTCCAATGCGCCACAGTGAAAAATCGCACCAACCTCCTCAGAAGACAAACACGGGACACGGCAGACAAAGTACCCTTCATCATCCAGTACTTCGCCGGAGCAGAGAAGCTATGACATCTTCTCCAGAGCCTTCAACATGTCATTGATGAAGACAAACATCTCACCAAGGCCATCCCCACACCCCCACTTCTTGCCTTCAAACAACCGCACAACCACAAACAGACCATTGTCCGCAGCAAACTACCCAGCCTTCAGGAGAACAGTGACCACGACACCACACAACCCTGCCACAGCAACCTCTGCAAGACGTGCCGGATCATTGACATGGATGCCATCATCTCACGTGAGAGCACCATCCACCAGGTACACGGTACATACACTTGCAACCCGACCAACGTTGTCTACCTCCATACACTGCAGGAAAGGATGCCCCGAGACATGGTACATTGGGGAGACCATGCAGACGCTATGCCAACAGATGAATGAACACCGCTCGACAATCACCAGGCAAGAGTGTTCTCTTCCTGTTGGGGAACACTTCAGCAGTCACGGGCATTCGGCCTCTGATCTTCGAGTAAGCGTTCTCCAAGGCAGCCTTCACGACATGCGACAGCGCAGAGTCTCTGAGCAGAGACTGATAGCCAAGTTCCGCACACATGAGGACGGCCTCAACCAGGATCTTGGGTTCATGTCACACTATCTGTAATCCATGACTTGCCTGGGCTTGCAAAATCTCACTAACTGTCCTGTCTGGAGACAATATACATCTCTTTAACCTGTGCTTAACCCTCCCTCCACTCACATTGTCTGTATCTTTGAGACTTGATTACCTGTAAAGACTCGCATTCCAACCATTATTTTGTAAATTGAGTTTGTGTCTTTATACACCCTGTTTGTGAACAGAACTCCCACTCACCTGATGCAGGAGCAGCGCTCCGAAAGCTAGTGGCTTTTGCGACCAAATAAACCTGTTGGACTTTAACCTGGTGTTGTGAGACTTCTTACTGCACTCTTAAAGTGCCATATTCTCCTCTTAAAGGGACAGCTCCCTCCAGGGGAACACATTTCAATAACTGCTGCTTTAATACTACCTTATATTTCTTCTCCCATTGCTCTTCTCTGTTGTATATCATTCCAAACATTTAAAATCCAGATGTGTAATTTAAAAGAGACTTATATTGGGCACATTTCCCAACACCAAGTCTCACTTTCCACCTAGGAGGAGGCCATTCGGTCCCTCGAGTCTGTTCCATCATTCAGCTAATTCATGACTGATCTGGGTCACCTACCTTGAATCTGTTAATACCCTTTGCCTGGAGAAAATTAATCAACCACAGTGAGGCCAGCACTGGATGAGCCGTACATCTCCCTTTGGAATGCTCCACCCCACTGTGGACTGTGGATGCTCACTCGATGAGCATAGTCCAGGCAGAAATCAATAGGACTTTGGGTGCCAAAGGAGATGGGGATAATGCAGGGAGGTGTCCCTTGTACTTCTACCTGACAGGGGAGTTGGCACTTCCTCCACAGCAGATATGGCGGATTGGCAGTCACACTTTTGGAATGAAGATGAGGAGGATCCAGAGGAAGCAGAGGAAAACGAAGGTAGGTCAAATGTGAACCCGAGGTTTACAACGGCACGGTGGCACAGTGGTTAGCACTGCTGCCTCACAGCGCCAGGGACCTGGGTTCAATTCCCGGCTTTGGTCACTGTCTGTGTAGAGTTTGCACATTCCCCCCGTGTCTGTGTAGGTTTCCTCTGGGTCCTCTGGTTTCCTCCCACAGTCCAAAGATGTGCGAGTTAGATGTATTGTCCATGCTAAATTGCACCTCAGTGTCAGGGGGGCTAGCTAGGGTAAATGCATGGGGATAGGGCCTGGTGGGATTGTGGTCAGAGCAGACTTGATAGAACATAGAACAGTACAGCACAGAACAGGCCCTTCGGCCCATGATGTTGTGCCGAGCTTTATCTGAAACCAAGATCAAGCTATCCCACTCCCTATCATCCTGGTGTGCTCCATGTGCCTATCCAATAACTGTTTAAATGTTCCTAAAGTGTCTGACTCCACTATCACTGCAGGCAGTCCATTCCACACCACAACGACTCTCTGCGTAAAGAACCTACCTCGGACATCCTTCCTATATCTCCCACCATGAACCCTATAGTTATGCCCCCTTGTATTAGCTCCATCCACCCGAGGAAATAGTCTTTGAACGTTCACTCTATCTATCCCCTTCATCATTTTATAAACCTCTATTAAGTCTCCCCTCAACCTCCTCCACTCCAGAGAGAACAACCCTAGCTCCCTCAACCTTTCCTCATAAGACCTACCCCCCAAACCAGGCAGCATCCTGGTAAATCTCCTTTGCACTCTTTCCAGCGCTTCCACATCCTTCTTATAGTGAGGTGACCAGAACTGCACACAATATTCCAAATGTGGTCTCACCAAGGTCCTGTACAGTTGCAGCATAACCCCACGGCTCTTAAACTCCAACCCCCTGTTAATAAACGCTAACACACTATAGGCCTTCTTCACAGCTCTATCCACTTGAGAGGCAACCTTCAGAGATCTGTGGATATGGACCCCAAGATCTCTCTGTTCCTCCACAGTCTTCAGAGCCCTACCTTTGACCTGATGGGCCAAATGGCCTCCTTCTGCACTGTAGGATTCTACGATTCTAACATGCTGTACACCTGTCGATAATAAGAACATTCGAGGCTGATGAGACGGGTTTTTGATAGGAGAGAGAAACAGGCAGGGAAGTGGAGTTAAGGCCACAATCAAATCAGCCGTGATCTCATTGAATGGTGGAGCATTCCTGTTCCTATTTATTATGTTTAAGTACAACACACTGCGCACGTTTTGATCATTCTAATCCTGACCTGAAACCATAGCCTCGCCAGTGCTTCACCCAGATGTTATATAGGGTGGCACAGTGGTTAGCACTACTGCCTCACAGCGCCAGGGATCCGTGTTTGACTCTCGGCTTGGGTGACTGTGCGGAGTCTGCACATTCTCCCCGTGTCTGTGTGGGTTTCCTCCAGGTGCTCCAGTTTCCTCTGGAAAGATGTGCTGGTTAGGTGCATTGGTCCTCTGGTTCTTGATCTTTCCACCAATGGGAACAGTTTCTCCCTCTTGACTCTGTCCAGATCCCTCGTGATTTTGAACTTTTCCAAGGAAAACAGTTCCAACTTCTCCAATCTATCCACATAACTGAAGTCCCTCATCCCTGGAACCACCTGGACCTTTTCTGAAGCCGTCATATCTTTCCTAAATTGCAATCTCCAGAATTGGACGCAATACTCCAGTTGATGCTGGACCAGTGTTTTGTAAAAATTCATTTTCACTCCCTTGCTGTTGTACTCTGTGCTGTTATTTATAAAGACCAAGATCCCATGTGCCTTTTTATCCACTTTCTCAACTTGTCCTGCCACCTTCAGTGATTTATGCACATATACACCCAGGTCTCTCTGCTCCAGCACCCACTTTAGAATTGTTTGTTTTATTTTATATTGTGTCCTATGCATTCTTCCTACCAAAATGAATCAGAAAGAGGCTATTCGGCCCATCGAGTCTGCACCGACCACAATCCCACCCAGGCCCTACCCCCATATCCCTACATATTTACCCACTACTCCCTCTAACCTACGCATCTCAGGACACTAAGGGCAATTTTTAGCATGGCCAATCAACCTAACCCGCACATCTTTGGACTGTGGGAGGAAACCGGAGCACCCGGAGGAAACCCACGCAGATACGAGGAGAATGTGCAAACTCCACACAGACAGTGACCCAAGCCGGGAATCGAACCCAGGTCCCTGGAGCTGTGAAGCAGCAGTGCTAACCACTGTGCCACCGTGCCATCCTCCATGTGATGCTGTGGGATCTTTTACATCCAACTGACCAAGTCGTCAGGACCTTGGCTTAAACCCCACCGCCCCCCATCCCTAAACTGCCGCCTTCTTCAACCGCTTAATGTGCATCAGAATGTCTTTGTGTTTCAGCCCCTGTTAAACTCTCTGTTCCGGTGCCGCTTGTATTTGATGTCCTGTTTTTTTTTGTTTTGTTTTGGCCAGGCTGAACCTGAAGCTGGGAGAAGGCGTGGAACTTTCAGTCGGAGTTTACAATCTCATGCGGAGTGCCAGGAAACCCAGTGCCGCCCGCCTGTACCGAGAAAGCAACGAGCCCGTCAAAACCTAAACCCGCTGGTTTAACGGGGAGACGGGCAGTCTGCTCCTGCCCAGCGACACCAAGAAGGCCCAGGTAAAGGACGGTGAACCTATACCGTGCTGAATTAAAACGTCAACTCCTGCCTGACCAAAGGCAAAACACTGCGGATGCTGGTAATCTGAAATACAAACAGAAAATGCTCTTTCTTAATTCATGAACGAGATGTGAGTTATTGTGCATCCCTAATTGCCCTCGAGAAGGCGATGATGAGGCTTTGTCTAAAACTGCTGCACTCTGCGGTGTGAAGGCACATCCACAATGCAGTTTCATCGTGACTTTTGACACAACTGAGTGGCTTTCTAAGTCAATCAGAGGGTAGTTGAGAGTCAGCCATGCAGTTCTGGATCCTCAGACAGGCCAGACCGGGTAAGGACGGCAGATTTCCTTCTCTAAAGAGCATTAATGAACCAGATGGGTTTTTAACAACAATCGGGTAATTTCAGGATCACAGACTAATTTCCCCTTTATTATACAGCTCTGGCGAAGGGTCATCCAGACTTGAAACGTGGGCTCTTTTCTCTTCTTACTGTGCTTACCCCAGTCCAACGCCGGCATCTCCACATCATGACTACCATCAACGCCGCAAACTGCCGGTTCCAAGTGGAGAGGATCTCCAAGAAGATCGCGCATATCGACACAGACATCAAGTTTCTACAAACATGCAAGAAAGCAGACAAGATACCGAAAGGACTACGGATCACGAACCCACTCAGGTCAACCTATAACACGGACTACGCTGAGAGACTGTGCCGTCGCACCTCTCTCACCCTCCTCAAACACCTCATACACCAACTTTACAGCAAACGCCGCAGCCTGGAAACCAAGATCGAATCCATAGTCTCAACTTGCGCTCAGGATGCAGACCAGCTGCGAAACTCTGCCAAGCAGACGAGACAAAGGAACTACACCATCTACATGCACACCAAGAACAGGAAACTTGAGAAACTCGGCATCACCAGCAGCAGCAACCAAGCCCCCCCCGGTACCACAGTAGAAAACAGCACCACTGCAGGGAAGTCCATTGTCAACTTATCGGACGACACACTTCAGCCAGATGAAATCGAAGTTCTCAGCCGAGGGCTCAACTTTTGCCCCACTACCAAAATAGACCCCATCAGTCTCGCAGCGGACACAGAGGAATTCATCAGGCGAATGAGGCTGCGGGAGTTCTTCCACAAACCCCAAGAGGCCAACAGCGAACACAATGAGACAGCTAATGAACCGGAACAGCAGACAGAGAGACCCGCAGTGCAACCGAAGAGGAAAGAGTCGAATTGGACTCCTCCGGAAGGCCGCTGCCGTCGACTTGACATGTATGCCCAAGCCATCAGGAGGTGCGTCAACACCAAATTCATCAGCCGCACTCACAAGACAGCACCGAACATCACCCAAGCACAACGCAACGCCATCCACGCTCTCAAGACCAACCGCAACATTGTCATCAAACCAGCAGACAAAGGGGCCATCGTCATACTGAACAGAACGGATTACTGCAAAGAAGTGTACCGACAACTGAACAACGAGGAACACTACAGACAGTTACCCACAGATCCGTCAAAGAACACACCCGTCAACTCAACACTCTGATCAAAACCTTTGATCTGGACCTTCAGAGCACCCTCCGTGCTCTCATCCCACGTACTCCACAAGTTGGAGATCTCTACTGCCTCCCAAAAATACACAAAGCAAATACACCCGGCCGTCCCATCGTTTCAGGAAACGGAACCCTGTGCGAGAACCTCTCCGGCTATGTCGAGGGCATCTTGAAACCCATTGTACAAAGAACCCCCAGCTTTTGTCGCGACACTACGGACTTCCTACAGAAACTCAACACACATGGAGCAGTTGAACCAGGAGCACTCCTCGTCACAATGGATGTCTCGGCACTCTACACCAGCATCCCCCACGATGATGGCATTGCTGCAACGGCCTCAGTACTCAATGCCGTCAACTGCCAGTTTCCAGATGCAATTTTACAACTCATCCGCTTCATCCTGGACCACAATATCTTCACCTTCAACAACCAGTTCTTCATCCAGACACACGGAACAGCCATGGGGACAAAATTCGCACCTCAATATGCCAACATCTTCATGCACAGGTTCGAACAAGACTTCTTCACCGCACAGGACCTTCAACCGATGCTATACACTAGATACATCGATGACATTTTCTTCCTTTGGAGTCATGGTGAACAATCACTGAAACAACTATATGATGACATCAACAAGTTCCATCCCACCATCAGACTCACCATGGACTACTCTCTGGAATCGGTTGCATTCTTGGACACACGCATCTCCATTAAGGACGGTCACCTCAGCACCTCACTGTACCGCAAGCCCACGGTTAACCTCATGATGCTCCACTTCTCCAGCTTCCACCCTAAACACGTAAAAGAAGCCATCCCCTACGGACAAGCCCTCCGAATACACAGGATCTGCTCGGATGAGGATGATCGCAACAGACACCTCCAGACGCTGAAAGATGCCCTCATAAGAACAGTATATGGCGCTCGACTCATCGATCAACAGTTCCGACGCGCCACAGCGAAAAACCGCACCGACCTCCTCAGAAGACAAACACGGGACAGACAGAGTACCCTTCGTCGTCCAGTACTTCCCCGGAGCGGAGAAGCTACGGCATCTCCTCCGGAGCCTTCAACATGTCATTGATGAAGACGAACATCTCGCCAAGGCCATCCCCACACCCCCACTTCTTGCCTTCAAACAACCACGCAACCTCAAACAGACCATTGTCCGCAGCAAACTACCCAGCCTTCAGGAGAACAGTGACCACGACACCACACAACCCTGCCACAGCAACCTCTGCAAGACGTGCCGGATCATCGACACGGATGCCATCATCTCACGTGAGAACACCATCTTCCAGGTACACGGTACCTACTCTTGCAACTCGGCCAACGTTGTCTACCTGATACGCTGCAAGAAAGGATGTCCCGAGGCATGGTACATTGGGGAAACCATGCAGACGCTACGACAATGGATGAATGAACACCGCTCGACAATCACCAGGCAAGACTGTTCTCTTCCTGTGGGGGAGCACTTCAGCAGTCACGGGCATTCAGTCTTGGATCTTCAGGTAAGCGTTCTCCAAGGCGGCCTTCACGACACACGACAGCGCAGAGTCGCTGAGCAGAAACTGATAGCCAAGTTCCGCACACATGAGGACGGCCTAAACCGGGATGTTGGATTTATGTCACATTATCAGTAACCCCCACAGCTTGCCTCCTGGGCTTGCAGAATTTCACCAGCTGTTCTGTCTGGAGACAATACACATCTCTTTAACCTGTGTTGAATGCTCCCTCCACCCACATTGTCTGTACATTTAAGACCTGGCTGGCTGTAGAGATTCGCATTCTAATCAGTATTCTGTAATTTGATTTCTGTGTCTGTTTGCACTGTTTGAGAACAGATAACCACTCCATCTGACGAAGGAGCTGTGCTCCGAAAGCTAATGGTATTTGCTACCAAATAAACCTGTTGGACTTTAACCTGGTGTTGTGAGACTTCTTACTGTACTTACCCCAGTCCAACGCCGGCATCTCCACATCTTTTCTCTATTCACAGATGCTGCCAAACCTGCTGAGATTTTCCAGCATCTTCTCTTTTTCTCCTCCAGTTGCTGTGGTGTGGTTTGAACTCGTGCCTCTAGATCGATGGCATGGTGGCACAGTAGGTTAGCACTGCTGACTCACAGCGCCAGGGACCCGGGTTCGATTCCTGGTTTGGGTCACTGTCTATCTGGAGTTTCCACGTTCTCCCCGTGTCTGCATGGGTTTCCTCCGGGTGCTCTGGTTTCCTCCCACAGTCCAAAGATGTGCGGGTTAGGTGGATTGGCCATGCTAAATTGCCCCTTTAGTATCAGGGGGACTAGCTAGAGTAAATGCATAGGGTTATGGGGATAGGGCCTGGGTGGGATTGTGGTCGGTGCAGACTTGATGGGCTGAACGGCCTCCTTCTGCACTGTAGGGATTCTCTGATTCTATCATTAGTCAAAACCTCTGAATTACTCATCCAGGAATATAACTCCCCTGTTATTGTATCCCTTGTGCGTACTGTACAGAGAGAAACAAGAGTTAATGTTTTAGGTCGATGACTTTTCTTTACAACTAGCCCACGTTAGACATGCCACAGGGTTCAAACAGGTACAGAAGGAAGGTATGCATGGAGGGCTGGAAAGAGTGAAAGGGGAGGCAGCAGAGATTAAATAACAGAAGAGATAATGGTGCAAGGCAAAGATAGAATGGTAATGAGATGAGTAAATAAAGAGAAAAAGAACTTGTATTAATTAAAATAGCGCCTTCCACAACTTCAAGATGGCCCAAAGCACTTCACAGCCAATGAAGTACTTCTGAACTTTCCTGCAGACAAAAGGAATATGCCCAAGCCTTGCACCTGTTTTGAATTATCTGGCAGCTTGAGGAGCCGAGAGCTCCCCATTGCTTTCTCCATGGCAAGACCTCGGCCAATCAGAGTCGACTTGTCAACCAATCAACACCCTTTTCTCCTGTGGTATAAATTGTCACAATTGTTTGAAATTTGACCTTCTGGGGTTTGTCCTGATGAGTGCAAGACAAAAAACTTCGACAACCTGTCTCCTTGTTCAGCATTGGTTTCGAAGTTTAGCCACTGCTGTAATGTAGGAATCTTTCTACTTACATTTGACTCTCTGCATCCCTTTCACAAACTGATTCCCTCCCTGTAACTTGCTTTTTTATTTTAAAATAAGGATCAGTACGAGGTATCATTTTTATTTTCTGCTCTGTCTTTAACTGGTTACCTGTTTAAAGTTAAAAGTTTATTTATTAGTGTCACAAGTAAGGCTGACATTAACACTGCAGTGAAGTTACTGTGAAAATCCCCTAGTCGCCACACTCCGGCGCCTGTTCGGGTAACACTGAGGGAGAATTTAGCACAGCCAATGCACCCTAACCAGCACGTCATTCGGACTGTGGGAGGAAACCGGAGCACCCGGAGGAAACCCACACAGACACGGGGGAGAACGTGCTGACTCCACACAGACAGTGACCCAAGCTGGGAATCAAACTCGCGTCCCTGGCGCTGTGAAGCAGCAGTGCTAAACACTGTGTCACCCTACCGCCCCGTTTCTGGGATACGCATCACCCTTCTTCCAATGTCCTGAATATTTTGTACCATCATAATCCAGACAGCCAGTGGGAAGAGTCTTCCATCCCTTTGCTCTTTTTATACCGAGATTAACTTTCCATTTTTCAGTCACACCTTCACTGGATTAGCTCTTTGAAGAAGAGGCATACGGACCCGAAATGTTAACTCTGCTTCTCTCTCCGTGCACCTGCTGAGCTTTTCCAGCATTCTCTGTTTTTATTTCAGATTTCCAGCGTCCATAGAATTTTGCTTTCACTTCATTGAGTTTATCTGCTTGATGTGGTTACATGACCATCTATATTGATGGATTATTCCACAAAATATGTCCAGCCTAATGAACAGAGCGTGCTTGAGCCTCTGTGTTCTTTAACAAAATAACACAGAGGCTGTGTTACTCATGACGGTGATCACTCATATCACACAGTGTGACCTAATCCAGAAGAGGATCGTTAGGGCGGCACGGCGGTTAGCACTGGTGCCTCAGCTCCAGGGACCCGGGTTCGATTCCCGGCTTGGGTCACTGTCTGTGTGGAGTCTGCACGTTCTCCCTGTGTCTGCGTGGGTTTCCTCCGGGTGCTCCGGTTTCCTCCCACACTCCAAAGATGTGCGGGTTAGGTTGATTGGCCATGATAAATTGCTCCTTAGTGTCAGGGGCACTATCAGGATAGATACATGGGACTACAGGGATAGGGGCTGGGTGGGATTGTGGTCGGTACAAACTCAATGGGATGAATGGCCTCCTTCTGCACTGCAGGGATTCTATGATTGCCCATCCCCAGTTGCCCTTGAGAAGGTGATGGTGAGCTTCCTTCTTGAAACGCTACAGTGCATGTGGTGTAGGTACACCCACTGTGCTGTTAGGGAGGGAGTTCAGGGATTTTGACCAAGCGACAGTGAAGGAACAGCCAATATATTTCCAAGTCAGGATAGTGAGTGGCTTGGAGGGGAACTTGTAGGTGATGGTGTTCCCAGGTATCTGCTGCCCTGGCCCTTCTCGATGGAAGTAGTTGTGCATTTGGAAGGAGCTATTGAAGGAACCTTGGTCAGTTCCTGCAGTGCATCTTATCGATGGTACACACGGCTGCCAATGTGTCCGTGGTGGAGGAAGTGAATGCTTGTAGAAGGAGTGCCAGTCAAGCGGGCTGTTTTGTCCTGGATGGTGTCAAGCTTCATGAGTGTTGCTGGAGCTGCAAGTGGAGAGTACTCCATCACTCCTGACTTGTGCCTTGTAGATGGTGGACAGGCTTTGGGAGGGTCAGTGGGCGAGTACCTCGGAAGATGTTGCTCTTTCATATAATTTAAACCTGTTCTTGTTCTTTTTGGTTCCCAGGTTTATGGACAGAGGCAGATTGTTCTGGAGAAAGAGGAAACCGAGGAATTGAAGAGATTTGATGGCCCAGGCTTGGTTCTCATTGGTTTCAAGCCATTGTCACTCTTAAAGAAGCACCACCACATCAGATCCCCACAGTTCATTTACCCAGATGAGACGCTGATAACAGGTAACCCTCAGCCGCTGTTACTGCTGCCCTTTGGCCAAGTGGGCATGGCTCTACCCAGGGTATTTATAGAGCACAGGGTCCAAACTTCATCCCCCTTCTCCTCAGTTAGCTGATGGTTCACAAGACAGATTCATGCAGATAATGATGGGAAACCCTGCAGTGGCAGCTAGAAGTGTTAAAACGTTAGGAGCTAATGTTCCAGCATGAAGGAATCCTACTGGAGAGAGAGAGAGTGACATTTTATATATTTACAATGTAATATAGAGCAGATGCAAATATGTTATCAGATAGAATACCCCTCCTCTCGAATCCCTCTACCCTAGAATACCCTGTATAGAATACCACTATCCTAAAATACCCTGTATAGAATACCCCTCCTCCAGAATCCCTCTACCCTCGAATACCCTGTATAGAATAACACTATCCTAAAATACCCTGTGTAGAATACCCCTACTCTAGAATCTCTCTATCCTAGAATACCCTGTCTAGAATCCTTCTATCCTAAAGTACCCTGAATAGAATACCTCTATCCTAGAATACCCTGTATAGAATCCCTCTATCCCAGAATACCCTGTATAGAATACCACTATCCTAAAATACCCTGTATAGAATACCCCTACTCTAGAATCCCTCTACCCTAGAATGCCCTGTCTAGAATCCCTCTATCCTAGAATACCCTGTCGAGAATACCTCTATCCTAAAATACCCTGAATAGAATACCTCTATCCTAGAATACCCTGTCGAGAATACCTCTATCCTAAAATACCCCGTATAGAATACCTCTATCCTAGGATACGCCGTATAGAATATCTCTACCCTAAAATACCCTGTCTAGAATATCTCTATCCTAGAATACCCCATATAGAATACCTCTACCCTAGAATACCTCGTATAGAATACCTCTACCCTAGAATACCCCATATAGAATACCTCTACCCTAGAATACCCCGTATAGAATACCGCTACCCGCGAATACCCTGTATAGAATACCCCTGCCCTAGAATACCCTCAATAGAATACCTCTACCCTAGAATACCCTGTATAGAATACCACTACCCCAAAATACTCTGTATAAAATATAACTACGCTAGAAAACCCTGCATAGAATACCACTAGCCTAGAATACCCTGAAGAGTATCCCCTATCCTTGGGAGCTGTATCACTGATTGTTTGATGCTACCTGAGCATTATTATATCTTAAGAGATGAGAAGATGAATTTGAGCTCATTGTAACTGGTCCACTTCCTCTCATTACAGCATGCGGTTACATACTGAATGGCGTTAATGTGTTCTCTCCACTGCTCTGGATCATAGATCACGCCAACGATTTCTCACACTTTGAATCGAGGAGTCAGATGCTGAATCCTATTACCCTGGTTAGAAACATAGAAAATAGGAGCAGGAGGAGGCCATTCAGCCCTTCGAGTCTGCTCCATCATTCATTATGATCATGGCTGATCATCCTTTTCGATATTCTGTTCCCATCTTCCCCCCCATATCTTTTTATCCTCTTTGCCCCAACCAAGTGCTATATCTAACTGCATCTTGAAAACATTCAATATTTTGGCCTCAATTACTTTCTGTGGTAGCGAATTCCACATATTCACCACCCTCTGGGTGAAGACATTTTTCCTCATCTCTGTCCTAAATGATTTAGCCTGTATTCTTAAATTGTGATCCATGGTTCTGTCCGCCGCCCCAAAAAATCCCTGAGTTGCCACACTCTGGCGCCTGTTTAGGTACACCGAGGGAGAATTTAGCATGGCCAATGCACGTCTTTCGGATTATGGGAGGAAACCGGAGCACCCGGAGGAAACCCACGCAGACACGGGTTTCTATGAGATTCCCCCCCCACCCTCATTCTTCTGAACTCTGGTGAATATAATCCTAACCGACTCAATCTCACCTTGGGAGTCAGTCCCACCATCCAAGGAATCAGCCTGGTAAACCTCCGCTCTACAGCAAGAACGTCCTTCCTCAGATAAGGAGACAAAAGCTGCACGCAATATTCCAGGTGTGGTCCCACCAAGGCCCCATATATATGCAACCAGACACCCCTGCCCCGTACTCAAATCCTCTCGCTATGAAGGCCAACATTCCATTTGCCTTTTTCACCGCCTGCTGCACCTGAATGCTTAACTTCAGCGACTGGTGCATGAGGACACCCAGGTCTCATTTCACATTCCTTTCTCCTAATTTATGGCCTTTCAGATAGTAATCTGCCTTCCGTTTTTGCTACCAAAGTGGATAACCTCACATTTCTCCAAATTATACTGCATCTGCTGTTCATTTGCCCACTCACTCAACTTGTCCACATCACACTGAAGCATCTCTCCATCTTCCTCACAGCTCACCCAGCTTTGTGTCATCTGCAGATTTGGAGATATTACATTTAGTTCTCTCATTTAAATCATTAATTTATATGTAGTGAATAGCTGGGGCCCCAGCACTGATCCCTGCGGTACCCCACTAATCACTGCCTGCCATTTGGAAAAAGACCTGTTTATTTCCTACTCTTTGTTTCCTGCCTGCCAACCAGTTTTCTATCCATCTCAATACACTACCCAATCCCATGCACTTTAATTTTACACACTGATCTCTTATGTGGGACCTTATCTGAAAGTCCAAATAAACCACATCCACTGGCTGCCCCTCATCAACTCTACTAGTTACATCCTTGAAGAATTCCAGTAGATTTGTCAAGCATGATTCCCCTCGTGTAAATCCATCTGACTCTGTCCTGTCCAGCCGCTGTTTACCAAGTGCTCTGCTATTAAATCCTCCCCCACTACCGACGTCAGGCTGACTGGTCTATAATTCCCTGTTCTCTCTCTGCCTCCCTTTTTAAATAGTGGGGTTACATTAGCTACCCTCCAATCCATAGGAACTGTTCCAAAGGCTATAGAACCTTGGAAGATGAATACCAATATACCCACTTTTTCTCAGACCATTTCCTTAAGTACTCCGGGGTGTAGATTATCGGGCCCTGGGGATTTATCAGCCTTCAAACTCAATTTCCCCAACACCATTTCTCTACTAATATTAATTTCCTTCAGTTCCTCCCTCTCCCTAGACCCTGTGTTCCCCAACTTTTCTGGTACGTTATTTGTGTCCTCCTTTGTGAAGACAGAACCAGAGTATGTATTTAGTTGGTCAGCCATTTCTTTGTTCCCCATTATAAATTCCCCTGTTTCTGACTGTAAAGGACCTAGTTTGTCGTTAACAATCTTTTTCACCTCACACACCTAATAGAAACTTTTACAGTCAATGTTTATGTTCCCCGCAAGCTTACTCTCGTACTCTATTTTCCCCTTATTAATTAGTCCCTTTGCTGAATTATAAACTGTCCCAATCCTCAGGTCTACAGTTTTTCTGGATCATTTGTATGCCTCTCCCTTGGACCTTTAACTATCTCTAATTTCCCTTGTAAGCCTTGGTTTGGCCACCTTTCCAGTTTTATTTTTGTGCCAGACTGGATTAAATAATCATTCCTTGAATGTTTGCCGTTGCCGATCCACCATCGTCCCCTTAAATAACATTTCCCAATCTGTCAAAGCCAACTTGTGCCTCATATTCATCGTAGTTTCCTTTATTAAGATTCAGGACCCTAGTCTCAAAATCAACTACCTGACTGTCCACCTCGATGAAGAATTCTATCGTGTTATAGGGGATGAAGTAACAATTTGACTTTATCGTTGCCACTTGCTAAGCAGCTCAGAGAGGTCAGCCCCCCTGGTCCTTTCCAGCAGCCTTTGGGCCAGCCCTGGTGCCAGGTGCTTATTGTTCTGAGCTGTGTTTATGTTTCACATTCCCAACAGGAAGCACCACTTCATTCAGCGCACTGCTCACCAAGTGCCTGGAGAAGGACGTGTATGCTGTTTGCCGCTACACTCCCCGGAGGAACACCCCACCCCGATTTGTGGCATTGGTCCCACAGGAGGAGGCGCTGGATGATCAGAAAGTGCAGACCATCCCTCCAGGTCAGTGACACTGTCTCTCTCGGATCGCTCACTGACTGGGTGAGTACACTTGATTTGTCTCTCCTTTCTGACTGAGTTATGGTCACACCAGTACCACTGAATCTCCGGCACCTTTTCTGCCTGACCACATATGATAATTATTCACACACTATTTGTCTATGGAGGGCATCGTAGCTGTTGCCTATCCTACCCCCACTCACCTTCCCCACACACACACCACATACCACGTGTATACACACACCACATGTGCACACACACACCACACATACACACATAGCACACATTTACACACATCTCACGTACACACACGCACCACACGTACGCACGCACCACATGTACGCACGCACCACACGTACGCATGCACACCACACGTATGTGCGCACCGCACGTACACGCATGCACCGCACGTATGCGCGCACCGCACGTACACACACATATATACACACAGTGGAGCCTGGCTGATTGTGTGCAGCTCCAATGCAGAGAGGAACTGAAACCAGATATTTGATTTGATTTATGATTGTCATGTTTATTAGTATACAGTAAAAAGTATTGTTTCTTGCGCGCTATGCAGACAAAACATACCGTTCATAGAGAAGGAAAGGAGAGAGTGCAGAATGTAGTGTTACAGTCATAGCTAGGGGTGTAGGGAAAGATCAACGTAAGAGAAAGATAGCACCACAGCCTGGGCTTGGACTCAGATGAACTAACTTCAGATTTCTATAGTTCAGAGTTACAGCGGATACATGTTACAGTGGGTGGATGAAAATTGAAGATTACATAATAACTGCTGAGAGTAAATTGATCCAATCTATAAAGGGGAAAAGATTGCAGGGCTGGGGGAAAGAGAAGGCTCTTGAGACGCATTGGATAAGCTCTTTCAAAGAGCCAGTATAGCCATGATGGGCTGAATGGCTTCTATGCAGTGTCATTCAATGAATCATTTACCATCGCTGTAGCCCTGCATTACATTGGCAGTGCAGTGATTTTAGACGTGGGTCTTCACTTGTGGTTTCCTCCCTGGGAACAGTAACCTGACGATAGGCAGAGTTTTTTAAGCGATGTTGATTGAGGGATGAATACTGGCCGAGACACCAGGGAAAACTCCCCTGCTGCTCTTCAAAACAGGGTCGTTAACATCCACCTCCGAGGGATGTGGGGACCGCAGTTTTCTGTCACGTCTGAAAAGCATTGAAGTACGCGAAGAATCCAAACACCCCACAGAGCTGCAATCACCACTCACGCACGCACCCAGGGACCTGGGTCAATTCCCAGCTTGGGTCACTGTCTGTGCGGAGTCTGCACGTTCTCCCCGTGTCTGCGTGGGTTTCCTCCGGGTGCCCCGGTTTCCTCCCACAGTCTGAAAGACGTGCTGGTTAGGGTGCGTTGGCCGTGCTAAATTCTCCCTCTGTGTACCCGAACAGGAGTGTGGTGACTCGGGGATTTTCACAGTAACTTCATTGCAGTGTTAATGTAAACCTACTTGTGACACTAATAAAATAAACTTTGAAACTTTAAACTTTAAAACTTTACTAGTCGTAGCTTTGACCTGATTTCTGCAAAAACGCGAATGTTCATCCCAGGTCATCCCATCAAACGCAACTCCTGAGTCGGGCAGAGTGGGCGTGTGAAATGCTCACCGATTCCTGGTACAAACAAAACCTTTCCGTCGTTTTCCCATCAGGATTCCACCTGATTTATTTGCCTTACGCCGACGATGTCAGGAAGATCGGCTTTACGGAGAAGCGAGTGGCCAGCGAGGATCAGATCAAGAAGATGAAATCAGTGGTGCAGAAGCTCCGGTTTAAATACAGGTCAGTCAGAGGTTCCAGCGATACTTTCTGCGCCATTAGAGGATCACTGTCTGTGCGGAGAGTCTGCACGTTCTCCCCGTGTCTGCATGGGTTTCCTCCGGGTTCCTCCCACAGTCTGAAAGGTGTGCGGGATTGGCCGTGCTAAATTGCCCCTCAGTGACCCAGATGTGTAGATTAGAGGGACTAGCGGGGTAAATACATTGGGTTACGGGGATAGGACCTGGGGTGGGATTGTTGTCGGTGCAGACTCGATGGGCTGAATGGCCTCCTCCTGCACTGTAGGATTTCTATGATTTCCCCAGTGCAGATGAACAGGAAATTTCTGCAAATTCTCCTTAAAATAAAATGGTGACCATTTCTATCCCTCTGGATTAGGCCTGAGAGCTTTGAGAATCCGGTTATTCAGCGGCATTTCCGTAATCTGGAGGCACTGGCCCTCGATTTGAAGGAACCGGAAGAAGTTGAAGATTTGACACGTGAGTATCCTGCTGTACAGCTCGTACCCACTGCCCAGCAGCAAAAGGAATTAATTTGATTTGATTTGATTTATTATTGTCACATGTATTAACATACAGTGAAAAGTATTGTTTCTTGCGCACTATACAGACAAAGCATACCATTCATAGAGAAGGAAAGGAGAGAGTGCAGAATGTAGTGTTACAGTCATAGCTAGGGTGTCGAGAAAGATCAACTTAATGCGAGGTCGGTCCGTTCAAAAGTCTGACAGCAGCAGGGAAGAAGCTGTTCTTGAGTCGGTTGGTACGTGACCTCAGACTTTTTCCCGACAGAAGAAGGTGGAAGAGAGAATGTCCGAGGTGCGTGGGGTCCTTGATGATGATAAGGAATGATAGTGATTATGATAAGATAGTGATTGTAAAGACGAAAAAAGCCCAGCTTTCACACGTAGTCTGTAACAGAGCAGTATATCGGGAATATTTCCCATTGGATTCAGGGCCCCGGGGCGGGTATGAATATTGGGTAATTGTTGAATCCAGTTGTAATGCTCCCTGGGGGGCAGAGAGGGGTTGCTGGGGGCATGAAGAGGGGAGAAATATGGCAAAGTGGGGGGGGGGTTAGGGTGGGGGAGCTGGGGGATGCGGAGAGGAGAGTCAGTGTATCAGCAAATGCATACTGTGGCAATTACAGTAATTGCCTTATTAAAGACAGGCGATGGTTATTGACTCAACCTCTGAAAGAGTATAAATGGACACAGCAGGAACAGATACTGTGGGGGAATCAGAGGAGCTTGTATCTGTACTGAGCTGTATGTAGAATAAACTTGCTGAAGGAAAAAGACCAGCTGCTGTATTATTCCTCCACTGTTAAGAAGAGGGAGCTCGGGGGGGTGGGGTGGGGGGGGGGTGCAGAGCTCAGGGGAGGGGGGGGCAGAGCTGGGGGGAGGAGCAGATAGGGGGGAGAGAGGGGGAGCTGGGGGGAGAGGGGGAGCTGGCAGGGAAAGGGAGAGCTGGCGGGGAGGGGGAGCTGGGGGTGTTGAGCTCCAGCTGACGAAGGGGCAGCGCTCCGAAAGCGAGTGGCATTTGCTACCAAATCAACTTGTTGGACTTTAACCTGGTGTTGTTAAACTTCTTACCGTGTTGGAGAAGGGCAGCTGAGGGGAGTGGGGGCGAGAGAGAGGGGGTGCTGGGGAAGAGAGAGAGGGGGTGCTGGGGGAAGAGAGAGGGGATGCTGGGGAAGAGAGAGGGGGTGCTGGGGAAGAGAGAGGGGGTGCTGGGGAAGAGAGAGGGGGTGCTGGGGAAGAGAGAGAGAGTGGGTGCTGGGGGAAGAGAGAGGGGGTGCTGGGGAAGAGAGGGGGGGTGCTGGGGAAGAGAGAGGGGGTGCTGGGGAAGAGAGAGGGGGTGCTGGGGAAGAGAGAGGGGGTGCTGGGGAAGAGAGAGGGGGTGCTGGGGAAGAGAGAGGGGGTGCTGGGGAAGAGAGAGGGGGTGCTGGGGAAGGAGAGAGAGGGAGCTGGGGGGGAGAGGGGGAGCTGCGAGGGGGGGGGAGGGAGAGGGGGAGCTGGGGGGGAGGGGGGAGAGGGGGTGCTTGGGAGGGGAGAGGGGGAGCTGGGGGGGGTGAAGAGAGGGAGCTGGGGGGGAGAAGCGGGGGAGCTGGGGGGGGAGAGAGGGGGAGCTGGGGGGGGGAGAGAGGGGGAGCTGGGGGAGGGGGGTGGGAGGGGGGTGGGAGGGGGGGACCTAGGGTTGGAGAGGGGGAGCTGGGGGGAGGGGGGGGGGTGGAGATGGGGAGTGGGGGTGGGGAGAGGGTGGAAGTATACTGTGAAAGGTCTGACACTGGGAAGTTCCGAAGAACAAAGGGACCTTGGCGTGTTTGTCCATAGATCTCTGAAGGTGGAAAGGCAGGTTAATAGGGTGGTGAAAAAGGCATATGGCACACTCGCCTTTATCAATCGGGGTATAGATCACAAAGCAGAGAGGTCATGATGGAGTTGTATAGAACTTTGGTGAGGCCACAGCTGGAGCACTGTGTGCGGTTCTGGTCGCCACATTATAGGAAGGATGTGAACGAACTGGAGGGGGTGCAGCGGAGATTCACCAGGATGCTGCCTGGGACGGAACATTTAAGTTATGAAGAGAGGTTGGATTGGCTTGCGTTGTTTTCTCTGGAGCGGAGAAGACTGAGGGGCGACTTGATTGAGGTGTTCAAGATTATGAGACAGGATGGATCGGGAGCAGCTGTTCCCCTGAGTTGAAGGGTCAGTTACGAGGGGACACAAGTTAAAAGTGAGGGGTGGGAGGTTTAGGGGGGATTTGAGGAAAAAGGTTTTTACCCAGAGGGTGGTGAGGGTCTGGAATGCGCTGCCTGGAAGGGTGGTGGAGGCGGGATGCCTCACATCCTTTAAAAAGTACCTGGATGAGCACTTGGCACGTCATAACATTCAAGGCTATGGGCCAAGTGCTGGTAAATGGGATTAGGTGGGCAGGTCAGGGCATTTCATGCATCAATGCAGATTTGATGGGCCGAAAGGCCTCTTCTGCACTGGAGGATTCTGTGATTCTGAGCTGGGGGGCAGAGAGGGGGAGCTGGGGGGCAGAGAGGGGGAGCTGGGGGGCAGAGAGGGGGAGCTGGGGGGCAGAGAGGGGGAGCTGGGGGGCAGAGGGGGAGCTGGGGGAGCCAGAGGGGAGACGGGGTGCTGGGGGGGAGGAGGAAAGGTAGAGAGGTGGAGAAGGGGGGTTGGAGAGGGAGAGCCGTGGCGGGGGGCGGGGCTGGAGGGAGCGTGGGGGGAGAAGCTGGGGGGGGGGGGTGGAGAGGAAGCTGGAGAGGTGCAAATAAATGACTTTGATAGAGGAGCGTAATAGGGGAAATCGTCTTTTCCCCACACAGTGCCAAAGAATGATGTTATGGACAGGAGAATCGGACAGCTGGCAGAGGAGTTCCTGGAGCTGGTTTATCCCCCGGGCTATAACCCAGGTGCAAAGAGCCAACAGAAGAGGAAGCTCAGTGAGTACTGCGGCAAGGGGAGCAAATTAAACGTTGTGTCAGTAAATGCTCCACGTGGGATACAAGTGAGCCACACGGACACGGAAATCTCTGCTCAATTCTCTCAGAACTGAACCAGCTGGTCGCCAAAAGAAACAAAGAATTGCGTTTCTTTAGTGCCTTTCCTCAGGACATTGTAAAACACTACAGTCAGTGAAGTGTAGTGGCCGCTGTAATTTATTACAACCCTGTTAGGAACATTTATAGAGAATTAACTGACCATAATTAACTGACAGAACTACGTCACTAGATTTCAACTTTTTCAAATAAAAACAAACTTTATTGTATTTTAGAGTTAAACAAAGCACTATTAACTCAACACCGCAGTTTATCATTCCTCATGCCTGTGAACTCAGTTCAACTTTGTGCTCCCTGCCCAAGAATTCCCCTATACGTGGCAAGAATATTGAAGGTGCATTCACTTCTGTAGAAACCAGCCCGTGAGGTATGCCACAGCCCTCCAGAATTCACTTTATCGTTCCTTCCTGTTAGTTATTTCCTGAGGAAAGGTTTTATGGGGATCCTGCCCATTGATTTTTGGCAAAGCAACCTTCCAACCTTTATTTAACATCACACAACTGTGGAAGTTCAGCTCCTTGTTCTGGTGGCTGGCAGGTACCCAACCTGCTCCTCAGAGTTTCCAAACAATTCTGTTGACTGCTTTCGGCCTCAAGGTTCTGGGGTGGACGACTGTAGATAATCCAGGGAACAAATAGCTGTTTTATTATACAGGACAGATGCAAGAATATCAAATTTCAAAGAGCAGCAATTAAAGATTATCAGTCGGGCTCGTAATGTGGCCCATTTACGCCTGCTAGAAATTACGTGTATTCATATGGAGGGACCTGTCCTCTACAGGCAAAAGGAACATGTCCAGGCACTGCCCTTTTTAATTAAATGGAAGCATGGGGAGGGGGGGGTCAATAGTTCCCTGGCGCACCCACCATGGCAATACCTCAACCAATCAAAATCGATATGCTGACCAATCAGCACCCTTTTTTTCGTGGAGTATAAATTGTTACTCCCTTTGAAATTTGGCATTCTTGTGTCTGTCCTGATGAGTGCAAGATGAAAAGCTTCGACAGCACGCCTCTGTTTTTGCAGCGGTATTCAAATCCAGAGGAAAAATGTGGGTTCAAATGCCCACCATGACTGTCTGAGAATTCTAAGCTAGTGTTTGTTTTTTTAAAACTTGATCAATATAAAGTAGCTCCCGGTAAAAGTGACCCCAAAACCTGTCAGATTGTCAGAAAAATCCAACGACCGAGCTCATGTCTATTATGGAAGGGGGTGGCACGGCGGCACAGTGGTTAGCACTGCTGCCTCACAGCGCCAGGGACCCGGGTTCGATTCCCGACTTGGGTCACAGTCTGTGCAGAGTTTGCACGTTTCTCCCCGTGTCTGTGTGGGTTTCCTCCGGGTGCTCCGGTTTCCTCCCACCATCCCGAAAGACATGCTGGTTAGGGTGCATTGGCCGTGCTAAATTCTCCCTCAGTGTTACCCGAACAGGCGCCAGAGTGTGGTGACTAGGGGATTTTCACAGTAACTTCATTGCAGTGTTAATGTAAGCCCACTTGTGACGAATAAATAAACTTTAAACTTGCTGTCTTTACCAGCCTGTCCTCCTGGTGATTCCAGTCCCAATGAGGCTGACAGCTGAACGTTCTCTGAATTAACTTGGCAAGTCCCACACAAAACTGCCCTATTCATGGCAACTAAAGAAGGGCAATAAATGCCAGCGATGCCCGCTCCTCCAGAATGATTATTGTTTTACTGTCCCTTATAGAACATAGAACAGTACAGCACAGAACAGGCCCTTCGGCCCACGATGTTGTGCCGAGCTTTATCTGAAACCAAGATCAAGCTATCCCACTCCCTATCATCCTGGTGTGCTCCATGTGCCTATCCAATAACCGCTTAAATGTTCCTAAAGTGTCTGACCCCACTATCACTGCAGGCAGTCCATTCCACACCCCAACCACTCTCTGAGTAAAGAACCTACCTCGGACATCCTTCCTATATCTCCCACCATGAACCCTATAGTTATGCCCCCTTGTAATAGAACATAGAACATTACGGCGCAGAACAGGCCCTTCAGCCCACGATGTTGCACCGACCAGTTAAAAAAACAAAAAACAAAACTGTGACCCTCCAACCTAAACCAATTTCTTTTCGTCCATGAACCTATCTACGGATCTCTTAAACGCCCCCAAACTAGGCGCATTTACTACTGATGCTGGCAGGGCATTCCAATCCCTCACCACCCTCTGGGTAAAGAACCTACCCCTGACATCGGTTCTATAACTACCCCCCCTCAATTTAAAGCCATGCCCCCTCGTGCTGGATTTCTCCATCAGAGGAAAAAGGCTATCACTATCCACCCTATCTAAACCTCTAATCATCTTATATGTTTCAATAAGATCCCCTCTTAGCCGCCGCCTTTCCAGCGAAAACAATCCCAAATCCCTCAGCCTCTCCTCATAGGATCTCCCCTCCATACCAGGCAACATCCTGGTAAACCTCCTCTGCACCCTCTCCAAAGCCTCCACATCCTTCCTGTAATGTGGGGACCAGAACTGCACACAGTACTCCAAGTGCGGCCGCACCAGAGTTGTGTACAGTTGCAACATAACGCTACGACTCCTAAATTCAATCCCCCTACCAATAAACGCCAAGACACCATATGCCTTCTTAACAACCTTATCTACTTGATTCCCAACTTTCAGGGATCTATGCACACATACACCTAGATCCCTCTGCTCCTCCACACTATTCAAAGTCCTCCCGTTAGCCCTATACTCAACACATCTGTTATTCCTACCAAAGTGAATTACCTCACACTTCTCCGCATTAAACTCCATCCGCCACCTCTCGGCCCAACTTTGCAACCTGTCTAAGTCTTCCTGCAAACTACGACACCCTTCCTCACTGTCTACCACACCACCGACTTTGGTGTCATCAGCAAATTTGCTAATCCACCCAACTATACCCTCATCCAGATCATTAATAAATATTACAAACAGCAGTGGCCCCAAAACAGATCCCTGAGGTACACCACTTGTAACCGCACTCCATGATGAATATTTACTATCAACCACCACCCTCTGTTTCCTATCCGCTAGCCAATTCCTGATCCAATTTCCTAGATCACCCCCAATCCCATACATCTGCATTTTCTGCAGAAGCCTACCATGGTGAACCTTATCAAACGCCTTACTAAAATCCATATATACCACGTCCACTGCCTTGCCCCCATCCACCTCCTTGGTCACTTTCTCAAAAAACTCAATAAGGTTAGTAAGGCACGACCTACCTGCCACAAAACCATGCTGACTATCACCTATCAATTCATTACTCTCCAAATAACTATAAATCCTATCCCTTATAATTTTTTCCAACATCTTGCCGACAACAGAAGTGAGACTCACCGGTCTATAATTCCCGGGGAAGTCTCTGTTCCCCTTCTTAAACAATGGGACAACATTCGCTAACCTCCAATCTTCTGGTACTATACCAGAGGCCAACGACGACCTGAAGATCAGAGCCAGAGGCTCTGCAATCACTTCTCTTGCCTCCCAGAGAATCCTTGGATAAATCCCATCCGGACCAGGGGATTTATCTATTTTCAGACCCTCCAGAATATCCTGCACATCCTCCTTATCAACTGTAATACTGTCTATTCTACTCCCTTGCAACCCAGTGTCCTCCTCAGCTATATTCATGTCCCCTTGCGTGAACACCGAAGAGAAATATTGGTTCAATGCTTCACCAATCTCCTCCGGTTCCACACATAACTTCCCTCTGCCATCTATAACTGGCCCTAAACTTGCCCTAACCAACCTTCTGTTCTTGACATACCTATAGAACGCCTTAGGATTCTCTTTAACCCTATCCGCCAAAGTCTTCTCATGTCCCCTTTTAGCCCTTCTAAGCTCGCTCTTCAACTCCCTCTTAGCCAATCTAAAGCTTTCTAGTGCACTACCCGAGTGCTCACGTCTCATCCGAACATAAGCCTCCTTTTTCTTTTTAACCAACAAAGAAACTTTTTTGGTGCACCACGGTTCCCTAGCCCTACCAATTCCTCCTTGCCTGACAGGGACATACCTATCACAGACTCGCAGTAGCTGCTCCTTGAAAAAACTCCACATGTCGGACGTTCCCAGTCCCTGTAATCTCCTAGTCCAACCTATGTTTCCTAATTCTCTCCTAATAGCCTCATAATTACCCTTCCCCCAGCTAAAACCATTGGCCCGAGGTTCATGCCTATCCCTTTCCATCACTAAGGTGAACGTAACCGAATTGTGGTCACTATCACCAAAATGCACACCAACTTCCAAGTCTAGCACCTGGTCTGGCTCATTTCCCAGCACCAGATCCAATATAGCCTCACCTCTAGTTGGCCTGTCTACATACTGAGTCAAAAAACCTTCCTGCACGCTTTGAACAAAAACTGACCCCTCTAACGAGCTAGAGCTATAACAATTCCAGTCAATATTAGTCAAGTTAAAATCCCCCATAACAATTGCCCTATTACTATCACTCCTAAGCAGGATTGACTCCGCAATCCTTTCCTCAACCTCTCTAGAACTTTTAGGAGGTCTATAAAAGACTCCCAACAGGGTGACCTCTCCTCTCCTATTTCTAATCTCCGCCCATACTACCTCAACAGATAAGTCCTCATCAAACCTCCTCTCTGACACTGTGATACAATCTCTGACCAATAATGCTACCCCTCCCCCTCTTCTACCTCCTTCCCTACTTCGACTAAAACATTTGAACCCCGGGACCTGCAGCATCCATTCCTGCCCCTGCTCTATCCATGTCTCTGAAATAGCCACAACATCGAAGTCCCAGGTACTGATCCACGCTGCAAGTTCACCCAACTTTATTGCGAATACTCCTGGCATTGAAGTATACACATTTCAAACCCTGCTCCACCCCACCTCTGCAATGCCGTGCATTGCAGTCCCCATCCATGCATCCCTCACTTTCAGCCCCACTACTCAGGATCCCTCCCCCCCCCCGAATCAGTTTAAACCTCCCTGCATGGCCTTAGCAAATTTACCCCCCAGGATATTGGTCCCCTTCTGATTAAGGTGTAGACCATCCTTCTCATAGAGGTCACACCTTCCCCAGTACGAGCCCCAATTGCTTAAGTACCTGAACCCCTCCCTCCTGCACCATCCCCTCAGCCATGAATTCAAACCTTCCCTCTCCCTATTCCTCTCTAAACTATCCCGTGGTACAGGCAAGAGTCCAGAGATAACCACTCTGTCAGTCTTGGCCTTTAGTTTCCACCCCAACTCCATAAATCCCTGCCTAATATCCCCTTCCCCTATCCTCCCTATGTCGTGTGTCCCCACATGTACAATAACTTGTGGTTTATCTCCCTCCCCCCTAAGAGTCCTGAATACCCTGTCAGACACATCCCGGACCCCAGCCCCTGGTAGGCAACACACCAACCCTGAGTCCCTACCTTTAGTTCCGACCCTCCTATCTGTCCCCTTAATTGTGGAGTCCCCAATCACAAGGCCCAGTCTTTTACAGCCCCTAACCACCTGAGCGTTCTCACTCGGCTCACCCCCAGAGATCTGCTCTCTATGCTCAGTTGATTCCTCCTCAACTGTAGCCTCCAGCACCGAAAACCTATTATGGAGGGGAACCGCCCCAGGGGATTGTCTTCCCGATTGCTTCTTACCCCTCCTCCTGGCATTGACCCAAGCCTCATTTCTAGGAGTTACTATTTCTCTATAACTCCTATCAACTTCCACCTCCGCCTCCCGAATTATGCGGAGTTCCTCTACCTCCCCCTCCAGCTCCTTTACACGCTCCTCCAGAAGCTGCAATCTAATGCACTTCTTACAACTAAAATCTCCTGAAACACTACTGGATTTCCTCACCACATACATCCCACAGGAGATGCAGCATACTGCCTGAACTGCCATCCCTGAAGCCATTACCAGCAAGAAAAAAAGAAAACAAAAAAAAAAACTTCCCCACACTTATAATTAGGTTAGAGGAGGATGGAAGGGTGGGATCCTCTACCAGTGTAGAGGATCGGGTATCTCCTCTGCACCAATTTATAGGGCTAGGGGCCCGAGAGAAAAAAAAACTACTACTGAGGGGGAACCACCCAGGTAACTGACTTTTAAAGTTAAAATAAAAACCCTTCCCAGACTCCTTTGCTGCCCACTTCTAGTTTTCACTTTAAACTAGAAAAACTGCTGTTAAAGTAAAGGCCAAAAAAATACACACACTAGCTGACTAATTAAATAAATAAACAATTCAATTAATCCAATTAATCTCTTACCAGCACTGCTGCTTTTCAATCACCCCTCTCAGCTTGCTCCAGTGGATCAATGAGGGGGAACCACCCAGGTAACTGACTTTTAAAGTTAAAATAAAAACCCTTCCCAGACTCCTTTGCTGCCCACTTCTAGTTTTCACTTTAAACTAGAAAAACTGCTGTTAAAGTAAAGGCCAAAAAAATACACACACTAGCTGACTAATTAAATAAATAAACAATTCAATTAATCCAATTAATCTCTTACCAGCACTGCTGCTTTTCAATCACCCCTCTCAGCTTGCTCCAGTGGATCAATGAGGGGGAACCACCCAGGTAACTGACTTTTAAAGTTAAAATAAAAACCCTTCCCAGACTCCTTTGCTGCCCACTTCTAGTTTTCACTTTAAACTAGAAAAACTGCTGTTAAAGTAAAGGCCAAAAAAATACACACACTAGCTGACTAATTAAATAAATAAACAATTCAATTAATCCAATTAATCTCTTACCAGCACTGCTGCTTTTCAATCACCCCTCTCAGCTTGCTCCAGTGGATCAATGAGGGGGAACCACCCAGGTAACTGACTTTTAAAGTTAAAATAAAAACCCTTCCCAGACTCCTTTGCTGCCCACTTCTAGTTTTCACTTTAAACTAGAAAAACTGCTGTTAAAGTAAAGGCCAAAAAAATACACACACTAGCTGACTAATTAAATAAATAAACAATTCAATTAATCCAATTAATCTCTTACCAGCACTGCTGCTTTTCAATCACCCCTCTCAGCTTGCTCCAGTGGATCAATGAGGGGGAACCACCCAGGTAACTGACTTTTAAAGTTAAAATAAAAACCCTTCCCAGACTCCTTTGCTGCCCACTTCTAGTTTTCACTTTAAACTAGAAAAACTGCTGTTAAAGTAAAGGCCAAAAAAATACACACACTAGCTGACTAATTAAATAAATAAACAATTCAATTAATCCAATTAATCTCTTACCAGCACTGCTGCTTTTCAATCACCCCTCTCAGCTTGCTCCAGTGGATCAATGAGGGGGAACCACCCAGGTAACTGACTTTTAAAGTTAAAATAAAAACCCTTCCCAGACTCCTTTGCTGCCCACTTCTAGTTTTCACTTTAAACTAGAAAAACTGCTGTTAAAGTAAAGGCCAAAAAAATACACACACTAGCTGACTAATTAAATAAATAAACAATTCAATTAATCCAATTAATCTCTTACCAGCACTGCTGCTTTTCAATCACCCCTCTCAGCTTGCTCCAGTGGATCAATGAGGGGGAACCACCCAGGTAACTGACTTTTAAAGTTAAAATAAAAACCCTTCCCAGACTCCTTTGCTGCCCACTTCTAGTTTTCACTTTAAACTAGAAAAACTGCTGTTAAAGTAAAGGCCAAAAAAATACACACACTAGCTGACTAATTAAATAAATAAACAATTCAATTAATCCAATTAATCTCTTACCAGCACTGCTGCTTTTCAATCACCCCTCTCAGCTTGCTCCAGTGGATCAATGAGGGGGAACCACCCAGGTAACTGACTTTTAAAGTTAAAATAAAAACCCTTCCCAGACTCCTTTGCTGCCCACTTCTAGTTTTCACTTTAAACTAGAAAAACTGCTGTTAAAGTAAAGGCCAAAAAAATACACACACTAGCTGACTAATTAAATAAATAAACAATTCAATTAATCCAATTAATCTCTTACCAGCACTGCTGCTTTTCAATCACCCCTCTCAGCTTGCTCCAGTGGATCAATGAGGGGGAACCACCCAGGTAACTGACTTTTAAAGTTAAAATAAAAACCCTTCCCAGACTCCTTTGCTGCCCACTTCTAGTTTTCACTTTAAACTAGAAAAACTGCTGTTAAAGTAAAGGCCAAAAAAATACACACACTAGCTGACTAATTAAATAAGTAAACAATTCAATTAATCCAATTAATCTCTTACCAGCACTGCTGCTTTTCAATCACCCCTCTCAGCTTGCTCCAGTGGATCAATGAGGGGGAACCACCCAGGTAACTGACTTTTAAAGTTAAAATAAAAACCCTTCCCAGACTCCTTTGCTGCCCACTTCTAGTTTTCACTTTAAACTAGAAAAACTGCTGTTAAAGTAAAGGCCAAAAAAATACACACACTAGCTGACTAATTAAATAAATAAACAATTCAATTAATCCAATTAATCTCTTACCAGCACTGCTGCTTTTCAATCACCCCTCTCAGCTTGCTCCAGTGGATCAATGAGGGGGAACCACCCAGGTAACTGACTTTTAAAGTTAAAATAAAAACCCTTCCCAGACTCCTTTGCTGCCCACTTCTAGTTTTCACTTTAAACTAGAAAAACTGCTGTTAAAGTAAAGGCCAAAAAAATACACACACTAGCTGACTAATTAAATAAATAAACAATTCAATTAATCCAATTAATCTCTTACCAGCACTGCTGCTTTTCAATCACCCCTCTCAGCTTGCTCCAGTGGATCAATGAGGGGGAACCACCCAGGTAACTGACTTTTAAAGTTAAAATAAAAACCCTTCCCAGACTCCTTTGCTGCCCACTTCTAGTTTTCACTTTAAACTAGAAAAACTGCTGTTAAAGTAAAGGCCAAAAAAATACACACACTAGCTGACTAATTAAATAAATAAACAATTCAATTAATCCAATTAATCTCTTACCAGCACTGCTGCTTTTCAATCACCCCTCTCAGCTTGCTCCAGTGGATCAATGAGGGGGAACCACCCAGGTAACTGACTTTTAAAGTTAAAATAAAAACCCTTCCCAGACTCCTTTGCTGCCCACTTCTAGTTTTCACTTTAAACTAGAAAAACTGCTGTTAAAGTAAAGGCCAAAAAAATACACACACTAGCTGACTAATTAAATAAATAAACAATTCAATTAATCCAATTAATCTCTTACCAGCACTGCTGCTTTTCAATCACCCCTCTCAGCTTGCTCCAGTGGATCAATGAGGGGGAACCACCCAGGTAACTGACTTTTAAAGTTAAAATAAAAACCCTTCCCAGACTCCTTTGCTGCCCACTTCTAGTTTTCACTTTAAACTAGAAAAACTGCTGTTAAAGTAAAGGCCAAAAAAATACACACACTAGCTGACTAATTAAATAAATAAACAATTCAATTAATCCAATTAATCTCTTACCAGCACTGCTGCTTTTCAATCACCCCTCTCAGCTTGCTCCAGTGGATCAATGAGGGGGAACCACCCAGGTAACTGACTTTTAAAGTTAAAATAAAAACCCTTCCCAGACTCCTTTGCTGCCCACTTCTAGTTTTCACTTTAAACTAGAAAAACTGCTGTTAAAGTAAAGGCCAAAAAAATACACACACTAGCTGACTAATTAAATAAATAAACAATTCAATTAATCCAATTAATCTCTTACCAGCACTGCTGCTTTTCAATCACCCCTCTCAGCTTGCTCCAGTGGATCAATGAGGGGGAACCACCCAGGTAACTGACTTTTAAAGTTAAAATAAAAACCCTTCCCAGACTCCTTTGCTGCCCACTTCTAGTTTTCACTTTAAACTAGAAAAACTGCTGTTAAAGTAAAGGCCAAAAAAATACACACACTAGCTGACTAATTAAATAAATAAACAATTCAATTAATCCAATTAATCTCTTACCAGCACTGCTGCTTTTCAATCACCCCTCTCAGCTTGCTCCAGTGGATCAATGAGGGGGAACCACCCAGGTAACTGACTTTTAAAGTTAAAATAAAAACCCTTCCCAGACTCCTTTGCTGCCCACTTCTAGTTTTCACTTTAAACTAGAAAAACTGCTGTTAAAGTAAAGGCCAAAAAAATACACACACTAGCTGACTAATTAAATAAATAAACAATTCAATTAATCCAATTAATCTCTTACCAGCACTGCTGCTTTTCAATCACCCCTCTCAGCTTGCTCCAGTGGATCAATGAGGGGGAACCACCCAGGTAACTGACTTTTAAAGTTAAAATAAAAACCCTTCCCAGACTCCTTTGCTGCCCACTTCTAGTTTTCACTTTAAACTAGAAAAACTGCTGTTAAAGTAAAGGCCAAAAAAATACACACACTAGCTGACTAATTAAATAAGTAAACAATTCAATTAATCCAATTAATCTCTTACCAGCACTGCTGCTTTTCAATCACCCCTCTCAGCTTGCTCCAGTGGATCAATGAGGGGGAACCACCCAGGTAACTGACTTTTAAAGTTAAAATAAAAACCCTTCCCAGACTCCTTTGCTGCCCACTTCTAGTTTTCACTTTAAACTAGAAAAACTGCTGTTAAAGTAAAGGCCAAAAAATACACACACTAGCTGACTAATTAAATAAATAAACAATTCAATTAATCCAATTAATCTCTTACCAGCACTGCTGCTTTTCAATCACCCCTCTCAGCTTGCTCCAGTGGATCAATGAGGGGGAACCACCCAGGTAACTGACTTTTAAAGTTAAAATAAAAACCCTTCCCAGACTCCTTTGCTGCCCACTTCTAGTTTTCACTTTAAACTAGAAAAACTGCTGTTAAAGTAAAGGCCAAAAAAATACACACACTAGCTGACTAATTAAATAAATAAACAATTCAATTAATCCAATTAATCTCTTACCAGCACTGCTGCTTTTCAATCACCCCTCTCAGCTTGCTCCAGTGGATCAATGAGGGGGAACCACCCAGGTAACTGACTTTTAAAGTTAAAATAAAAACCCTTCCCAGACTCCTTTGCTGCCCACTTCTAGTTTTCACTTTAAACTAGAAAAACTGCTGTTAAAGTAAAGGCCAAAAAAATACACACACTAGCTGACTAATTAAATAAATAAACAATTCAATTAATCCAATTAATCTCTTACCAGCACTGCTGCTTTTCAATCACCCCTCTCAGCTTGCTCCAGTGGATCAATGAGGGGGAACCACCCAGGTAACTGACTTTTAAAGTTAAAATAAAAACCCTTCCCAGACTCCTTTGCTGCCCACTTCTAGTTTTCACTTTAAACTAGAAAAACTGCTGTTAAAGTAAAGGCCAAAAAAATACACACACTAGCTGACTAATTAAATAAATAAACAATTCAATTAATCCAATTAATCTCTTACCAGCACTGCTGCTTTTCAATCACCCCTCTCAGCTTGCTCCAGTGGATCAATGAGGGGGAACCACCCAGGTAACTGACTTTTAAAGTTAAAATAAAAACCCTTCCCAGACTCCTTTGCTGCCCACTTCTAGTTTTCACTTTAAACTAGAAAAACTGCTGTTAAAGTAAAGGCCAAAAAAATACACACACTAGCTGACTAATTAAATAAATAAACAATTCAATTAATCCAATTAATCTCTTACCAGCACTGCTGCTTTTCAATCACCCCTCTCAGCTTGCTCCAGTGGATCAATGAGGGGGAACCACCCAGGTAACTGACTTTTAAAGTTAAAATAAAAACCCTTCCCAGACTCCTTTGCTGCCCACTTCTAGTTTTCACTTTAAACTAGAAAAACTGCTGTTAAAGTAAAGGCCAAAAAAATACACACACTAGCTGACTAATTAAATAAATAAACAATTCAATTAATCCAATTAATCTCTTACCAGCACTGCTGCTTTTCAATCACCCCTCTCAGCTTGCTCCAGTGGATCAATGAGGGGGAACCACCCAGGTAACTGACTTTTAAAGTTAAAATAAAAACCCTTCCCAGACTCCTTTGCTGCCCACTTCTAGTTTTCACTTTAAACTAGAAAAACTGCTGTTAAAGTAAAGGCCAAAAAAATACACACACTAGCTGACTAATTAAATAAATAAACAATTCAATTAATCCAATTAATCTCTTACCAGCACTGCTGCTTTTCAATCACCCCTCTCAGCTTGCTCCAGTGGATCAATGAGGGGGAACCACCCAGGTAACTGACTTTTAAAGTTAAAATAAAAACCCTTCCCAGACTCCTTTGCTGCCCACTTCTGGTTTTCACTTTAAACTAGAAAAACTGCTGTTAAAGTAAAGGCCAAAAAAATACACACACTAGCTGACTAATTAAATAAATAAACAATTCAATTAATCCAATTAATCTCTTACCAGCACTGCTGCTTTTCAATCACCCCTCTCAGCTTGCTCCAGTGGATCAATGAGGGGGAACCACCCAGGTAACTGACTTTTAAAGTTAAAATAAAAACCCTTCCCAGACTCCTTTGCTGCCCACTTCTAGTTTTCACTTTAAACTAGAAAAACTGCTGTTAAAGTAAAGGCCAAAAAAATACACACACTAGCTGACTAATTAAATAAATAAACAATTCAATTAATCCAATTAATCTCTTACCAGCACTGCTGCTTTTCAATCACCCCTCTCAGCTTGCTCCAGTGGATCAATGAGGGGGAACCACCCAGGTAACTGACTTTTAAAGTTAAAATAAAAACCCTTCCCAGACTCCTTTGCTGCCCACTTCTAGTTTTCACTTTAAACTAGAAAAACTGCTGTTAAAGTAAAGGCCAACAAAATACACACACTAGCTGACTAATTAAATAAATAAACAATTCAATTAATCCAATTAATCTCTTACCAGCACTGCTGCTTTTCAATCACCCCTCTCAGCTTGCTCCAGTGGATCAATGAGGGGGAACCACCCAGGTAACTGACTTTTAAAGTTAAAATAAAAACCCTTCCCAGACTCCTTTGCTGCCCACTTCTAGTTTTCACTTTAAACTAGAAAAACTGCTGTTAAAGTAAAGGCCAAAAAAATACACACACTAACTTGACATAATTAAATAAATACAATTCAATTAATCCAATTTTGCTGCCACTTCTAGTTTTCACTTTAAACTAGAAAAACTGCTGTTAAAGTAAAGGCCAACAAAATACACACACTA